>NC_079458.1:8413411-8445911 GCF_903798145.1 Danio aesculapii
AAAGTGTTAAAGTCAATCTCTGATCATTTTAGAAACATACCTTGCACTCATGGGAGAATTCCAAGTGTGGATATTCAGGAATAAAGTTTATAAAATCCTAAAAAAAGAGAAAAAGTTAAAAATAGTTCTCTTAAAAGAAACCTGTGCATAATAACTGCATTAATGACACTCACCACTGATTTTATAGTGCGCTGAACCGCTAAGATTTTGTTTCCTAATGAGAATTTGATACACTTCACCTCTCCTTTGTCGTCCATTCTGAAAATCAAAACTTAGGGGGTCTTTACAGTGTTTTAGTGTTTTAACTTAATCGATTTAAAACAGTTTTCAGTGATTGTTATAAATAAAAGTTAGAGTAAAATATTGATTATTTTCGAAATGTTGCTTAGACAAAAAAAGTGTATGAATAAATCGAATAAAATATTAAAGCTAAAATAAAAAGTGAATATAAGAGGTAAAAATTATATTATATTTAACTAATACTAGAATATTAGAAATCTTTATGCAGGTAAAAATCTACAGTGCATAACATATGAATACACCCCTCACAAATCTCTCATTTAAATGAATATTTTCTATGGGATGATTTACAATATTATATTTGAGCACATACATTAGATTAGTCAGTACTAAAGCCAAATCTGGAGCTTATCCAACTAAATAACTGATGATAACAGTCCAACGTTAGTACACCCAAATTAATATGTTGGGGAAAATACTAAATAGAAAAAAATTAAAAAGTGCAAAAACTAAAAAATTATTACATTTTGTTGAAGTGTTGTAGTTTGTAATTTTATTGTGCAATATTTTGAAATATAAAGATAATACATTTCCAAAGACGTAAGGTGACTAAACTATTATTTTAATAAATATATCTGTTTTAATACATTCGTTTTGTTCAAATCCACCAAAATATATGACCTACATTCACTGAAAAATGGATAAAAATATTATGTACTCATTCATGTTGAGCACTGTAAGTATTAGCATATAAATAGCATCTAGTTGACTTACCGGAAAGCCACTGAGCTCTTGTCATCTGGTCCTTTAACCACAACACCTGTAGCCCCACCAGATCGCACCGCAAACACCTTTAAATCACATGACATACAAACTACAATTCATTATGAAACCTAACACAAATAATTGTATCATATCATATATTTATTTAATGTCATGTCAGCAACAACGACTATTTTCATGTCATAAAACATTTCATTAAAAAAATTCACAATCAAATGAATCCATGAATTAGTTTAGATTTTTAACATTAATATCTGATTAAAAGCAAATGTTGCATTTCCTTTCAGTCATTAAAAGCAGGACAGTCCAATAAATTGCTTTACAGTAATAGGAATTTTACTAACTCCATCTAATAATCTAGTCTAGAATTGTCATTATATTTCTGCTAGGCTGTTCTTTCTTCATCAGCTGAGGAAGATCAACCTCCCAAAGGAGCTGCTGAAACAGTTCTACACCTCCATCGTTTAATCAGTCATCGGCACGTCAATAACTGTCTGGTTTAAATCAGCTACCAAATCCGACCCTAGAAGACTTTACGTCGAATAGTTCAGACTGCTGAGCAAATCATTGGTACAACCCTCCCTACTCTCCAAGAACTGTACTTATCCAGAGCGAGCAGAAGGGCTGCCAAAATCACTCTGGACCCCTCACACCCAGCACACTGCCTCTTTGAACTTTTACCTTCTGGTTGACGCTTCAGAGCACTGCGCACCAGAACAGCCCGACACAGAAACAGTTTCTTCCCTCAGGCAATCCATCTCATGAACATTTGATGATAATAATTGTGGAACCAACATCACTACCTGCTATGCACTCTTATACACATATACACTTATTTAACAACACCCTTTACATGCCAATTTGCACATAACAGCTGCACATATAACGTTGTATATAGTAATATACTAGTATATACACTTGTCAATTTGTATATTTGCATTCACCACTTACTTCTATTTTTAAAATATGTTTATTATCTGTTTTTTGTCCTGTCTCTGTAATCCTGTTGCACTGTAGAAGCTCTGTCATGAAAACAAATTCTTCGGATGTGTGAACATACCAGGCAATAAAGCTCTTTCTGGTTCTGATTCAGATTCTATCAAAATACTCTAAAGCATTTTAAATACCATTTTGCATGAAAATAATAGTTACTCAACACCAAAGTGAAAATGAATGAATGAATATTAAATATAAAATAAACTTTCCTAAATAGAAAATCATATAAACAGCCAATGACTATCAAAGTACAGAATTGTTCACAGTCAATTAAATAATGCAAGTGTTGTTTTGAAGTCAGACTTGCATGCTGTTTCTAACCGAATATTCAAAGTAGCATGGTAAACAACATAGGGACCATGTCGCAAGTTTTCACTAAATGAATGCCTGAATATAAATCCAACTTTGTCTCAATTTTTCGGCGATGTATAAATCTCAATGCAAAATAAAAAGCCATTTATGAGTGGTGTTTGTGGTCCTGGGTCAGACTGAGGTAAAGTTGGTTTAATATTCACTTATTCAGACCTTCGCCTTAATAACATAATTTTCAGAAAAGTAAGCAAATTCTAAATGCCAATGACTATTAAAGTACAACATTGTTTAGTCAAATAAATAGTGCTAATGTTGTTTTCAGTCATATTCACATGCGATTTTAGACCGAATATTCAAAGTACCATGGTAAACAATGTAGGGATGTGTCAGAAGTTCTCACTGAACGAATAGGCGAATTTAAAACCAACTTTACCTCAATCTACATATTGACCGTTTACCAGACATGCTTTCATACACATATTTTTCACATATATTGAGGTTGGTTTTATATTCGCACATTCCTTCATTTAATGTTTCCTATATTGTCTACTTCGCTAATTTCAATATAGAGTCTAATATTACATGTAAATATATTGAGGTAAGGTTGGTTTTATATTCGCACATTCAGTCTCCCATTAATAATATAATCTCAGAAAAGAATTGGAAATTATAAATAGTAAAATCATAGCAGCCAACAACCATCAAAGTACAGCATTGTTCACAGCCAATTAAATAGTGCTAATGTTGTTTTGAAGTCATACTTACATGTGATTTCAGCCCGAATATTCAAAGTACCATGGTAAACAATGTATGGAGCTGTCACTGAACGAATGTGTGAATATAAAACACATTCGCAAAATATTAAAAATTGTAAATATGACTTGAAAACAACATTAGCACTATTTATTTGACTGTGAACGCTGTTGTACTTTGATATACATTGGCTGCTAATTTGATTTCACTATTTAGAATTTGCAAATAATACTTTTCTGAAATTATATTAAGGAGAAAGTCTGAATGTGCTAATATAATACCAACTTTATCTCAATCTGGGTCAGTTATACAGTGTGAATGAACTACAATTCAAGCTGAAGTATTAAACGGTCGTCTAATGTGCATAACAGGACATTATATACTTCTGTCTGCATGTTTTGGCCAGAATGTACTGTAGTTAACGTCAGACAGCTTACTATGTTTTGAAACACATGATATTGCTGTATTGCAAATGATTAACGTGTTCTTACCTGTTTGTTTGCCTCGTCGAAAAACACATTGTTGACGCTCGACGCGTTCTCAAACAGCACTGGGTTTTCACTGAGCTCGAGGTAATATTCGTCATTCATATTGTTTTAAGGAGTCTTTAACTCCTTCAGAAGCTTGCGTTATTACTTTAGCTGGTGTTTCCACTTCCGCGTCCATCGACGTCAGGCAGTCATGTGATAAACATGCGGTCATGTGACACTGAAGAGTGCCAAAAAGTCTGCTTCATTCATTTTCGTCCGGCTAAGTTCCTTTATTCATCAGGAGTCGCCACAGCGGAATGAACCGCCAACTTATCCAGCGCATGTTTTACACAGCGGATGTCCTTCCAGCCTGAGGAATTAATAAAATTTCAATTTTTATTTAGGAAAGGGTTAATATTTCCACAATTGTACGTTTTTTAATCAAATAAATGCCACCTTGCAGAATAGCTTTCTTCTTAATACATTCTTACTGATCCCATGCTTTTGGGGACAAAGTGTATAGTAACAAATTATAAATATTTGGGTGTGATGTTGGACAATAAACTTAAGTGGAATGCATGGACTGACTGTGTAAGGAAAACGCTTCAACAGAGAATGTACTCCTTAAAGAAACTATTGTCTTTTAATGTTGACAACACATTGTTGATCATGTTTTATAGTGCTTGTATTGAAAGTATTGCAAGATTTTGAGTCATCTGTTGGTATGGAAATGTTTCTGAGGCCCAGAAGAGGTCACTGGGGAAGGTGAGTAAATCTAAGAGAAAGAGTCCTACATAAGGCTTTCATGACTATCAATGATGAGAGACATCCTTTATCAAACACCTTCAAATTGTTACCAGCAGGTCATCGATATTGTGTTCCCAGATGTGTAAGAAATAGGACAAAATTAAAATTTATACCTCAAGCAATTAAGTTTTTAAATTCCTCCTCTCTCAGTAACAGTTGATGGCCAGTAGACTGGATATTTATTTAGAGTAGGGGTACAAAGCTTTTTTAAAATGTCTTATTTATATAAATGATAAATTTGAAAATGTCAGAAGTCCCTGTGAGTGTATACTGCAAATGAAATTTCCCTATGGGCACAAATAAAGTTAACTAACTAACTTTTGACTGATAGTGTATATAATAAAACTATATTGTGCAAAGAAACAAAAACGTAAGAAATAGGTTTAATCTGGATATTATACAAACTGCACAACTGTTTTCTTTTCATAATGACTTTGACGTTACTCTCAATCTTAATGCACTGTAAAAATAAATAAATAAAAATAAGTAAAAAACACAGGGTTTCACACAATTCATTTATGTCGTCTCAACACAAATCGATCATGTGACACTGAAGAGTGGCAAAAAGTCTGCTTTGAATCGGGGGAATAAATGAAATTTCAAACTACATTCAATAGGGAAAGGTTTGTTAAAAAGTTAATAATATTTTCACAAAAAGTTTTTTAATAGTGTTTATCATCAAATAAATGCCACATTGCAGAATAGTTTTCTTTTTCATTAAAACCCTTTTAAATATCTTACTGATCCCATGCTTTTGACTGATATATAATAACACCAGGTAACACTTTATTCAGTAGACTGTCTGCTAAATATCTGTTGATACAGACATTAAACAGACATTTAACTGACTATAAGAAACTTTGCAAGTACATGTCAGCTTACACTAACCTTAACCCCAACCAAACAGTCAACTCATAATCTAATTAGAATTAGTTGGCATGTAGAAGCAATGTAACTTTAATTCAACAAACAAAAAATAAAGTGTGACCAAACACTATAGTGCAAAGAAACAAAAACATAACATATTGGCTTGATATGGAGATTACACAAACTACACAACTGTTTTCTTTTTATAATGACTTTGCATCTCAATCTTAATGCACTGCAAAAAAAATTAAAAATTCAGGGTTTCCACACAACTCGTTGATGTTGTCCCAACTCAAATTGATTAAGTTAACTTTTATTTGCCTCAGAGATGAAATATCAGGCCTGTAGCCAGCCTGGTGAAATAGGGTGGTTCTCTTTCCTCAAAAAATTAACCTTTTAGCAGTTATTCACCTCATTTTCCATTTAATTATGAGGTTTAAAAACTGCATTTTAGTGACATTTTAAATTGGATTAGCTTGTCGGATGGCCATCATAACCACAATTTTTGATGTACCAAAGATATTTCCTAAAGATTTACAATAAAGAAATATGAAACAATACTTATTTTTAAAATACAAATTTATTACATCATTTACTGCATCACAAGAAAAAATAATTGAATCTGTTAACGTCTGTGGCCTATTGTCATTTATTATGCAAATGACAAACTGGCCCAAAGCACATTTAACTTTCCTCAGAATTTGGCCACTTGAATTATAAACAAATTCAAACATAATAATAATAATAATAATAATAATAATAATAATAATAATAATATTAATAATAATAATAATAATAAAAGCAATGTAGTAGAGCTTCACGATTTATCTAGCCTCTCTTGTAAAAAAGTACATTTGAAAATACATGTATAACAACAAGTCCATAATAGTACTCAAATTCATTGTAATATGGGCCGCTTTTGATGTTTTACACCTTTTATTGGTCATTTTTTGTTTTGAGAATAAGGTCCAAGATTTAGAATAAAAGTTACTTGTAAAATGTTTTCTCTATTAAAAAACAACAGCGATAGATGACTTCTCTTAAATCAGATTGTGTTTTCTTGCGCAGCTGAATGTTTGACTCAAAAATACTTGTTTGCATTGAACAAAACTGATTAGCTGAAGTCACAACAGCCAACAGATGATTCCACTTGGTCTTAAAGCCTTTTTTGATGGATTATTTTCACTATTTATGACGGCATAGCAGTCAAAGTAGGACAAATGAGCTCATGTGGGACAAATTCTAGCCCTTTGTCAGTCAGAGGTGGGTCTTTCGAATCACCCAAACCCACCCTGCATGCCTACAGGCCTGTATAGGCTACAGTTTTACATTTCATATTCATGCATTCATTTTCTTTTCAGTTTAGTCCGTTTATTAATCCAGGGTTGCCACAGCAGAATGAACCGCCTTCATATTTATATTTCAAATTTCATTCATTCATTTTCGGCTTAGCCCCTTTATTATTCAGCTTAAGTTAGTACACAGCGGATGCCCTACCAGCCGCAACCCAACACATCCCATACACTCGCATTCACACACATTCACTATGGCTAATTTAGATACTCCAGTTCACCTATAGCGCATATCTTTGGACCGGAGCACCCGGAGGAAACCCCAACTGACCCAGCCGAGACTCAAACCAGCGACCTACTTGCTTTGAGGCGACAGTGCTACCCACTGCGTCACCACTGTGTCGCCCCTTTTCAAATGTATGTAAAATACTAATCTCATAATTTTATTTATAAAACCTTAAAACAAAGCTTACAGTTTAAATAAAAAATAATGTTTAGTAGATATGAAACATGCACATTGTAATACCAGCTGACAATCTAATCAAGCAAAAATTATCACTAAAATGTACAATATTTACACCATATAATTAAATACAAAATGAGTAGAATAACTGCAAAAATATGCACTTTTACAGGAAAAAGAACTGCAGTTTTGACCAGGTTGGCTTTTGAAATGAGATTTTAAATTAAACTATAACCAAATTTACTGTATTTACACCTCATAATTAAATATACAATTAGTGAAACAACTGCATTTGAGAAAACAACCCCCTCTCCCCCCTTGACTGTTGGAATATATGAGATTTTTTGTCTGTTACATATACAGTATATCTGCCTGTATTTTGTGCTCCAGTTGTGTTGATCATAATAAGCTGCTGATGCTCCAGCTGCTCTATACTGCTGTCAATATTGATCCAGAGGACACACAAGTACACTATTGATCTGACACACAGACATTTAATAGACTGAAAACCAGACACTCACTGCTCAGCTGTGTCCATTTCTACAAAAAATATGAAGTGAGCAAAACCGTTTAATAATGAGTTGTTTATTTCGTAGTGAGGAGATGTGCCTCGTTCAGCTGTTTCTTCAGACTGAATCGGCCCACAACTGCATCAATGAACTCGGGCATCTTGGATTGGTTCAGTTTAAAGATGTGAGTAACTCATGTACTGCTTGTATATGATATTACTGTAATGACAGCTCGTGTTATTTATTCTGCATCTGTGACGACAAATTGATGAACAAAATGACTGCTGAAAACGTGTTTGAGCCTTGTTAGGCCTTCAGTTGTGTAAATAGCTACTGTATATTTTTAATGTTGTAATGAAAGATTTATTTGTCAGATTGTCTACAAAACTGGATTTTAAAAAAATCTAGTCTGCTTTTAGCTACATGCATATACAGTTGAAGTCTGAATTATTAGCCCCCATTAGAATTTTTTTTCTTTCTTAAATATTTCCCAAATGATGTTTAACAGAGCAAGGACATTTTCACAGTATGTCTGGTAATATTTTTTCTTCTGGAAAGTCTTTTTTGTTTTATTTCGGCTAGAATAAAAGTTTTAATTTTTTAAAATCACTTTAAGGTAAAATTATTAGCCCCTTTAGGCAATTTTTTTTTTGACATTCTACAGAACAAACTATCATTATAAAATAACTTGCCTAATTACCCTGTCCTGCCTGATTAACCTAATTAACCTAGTTAAGCCTTTAAATGTCACTTTAAGCTGTATAGAAGTGTCTTGAAAACTATCTAGTCAAATATTATTTACTGTCATCATGGCAAAGATAAAATAAATCAGTTATTAGAGATGAGTTATTAAAACTATTATGTTTAGAAATGTGTTGAAAAAATTCTCTCTCCGTTAAACAGAAATTGGGGAAAAAAAATAAACAGAGGGGCTAATAATTCTGACTTCAACTACAGTATATAATATAGAATAACTATAAAATATATATTATATATATTATATATATATATATATTTGCTAAATATATATTATTTTTTAGTTTTGAAAATATACTTTAAAAAGTATTTGAAATATATCTGCCAAATATTTTTTCTAAGAAAATACAGATAATTGGAAGAAAATAGGAATTTGATGTCAAAAATTTTTAAAGTAAGGAACTTTTCCACAATCTGATCCCTGCTGGAAAAAAATCATTAGACAATTGTAATGTTTTTGTAACCATTGTAATCATAAATCCCATTAAAATCATTACCAAACAATTAGAACATCTGTGATGGAGTCTATTTTTATTAATGAAAGGTTTTAAATTTGGGTATGTGAAGGTTGAAATTATTTAGACTTTCCATTTTAAATACATGTTTTATTGGGCCTTACAATCTCTTCTTTTGTTTGTTTATTATTTTTATACAGTATGAGGTTTTAAGTTCATATTGAACCTAAGTTGACAGAATTTGATTTCACAACACTGGCTGAACGAATCAATCAATGTTTAACAGCAGAATGAGATGAAAAGTTATGTAGCCTACATTTAGCCTATTTACTGATGAATGAGTGACCCCTGCTGGCGTAATATTAACTTTATCCCTTTTTCGAGTCCACGTAACGTTCTTCATAGTGTAAGTGTACCATTGATTTAGAGAGATTATTATAATGTATTACATATTTTCAATGTTTAGGTATGATACTGTAATTATTTTGATCAATTAACATTGTTATACGACAGCTAAAAACTCGCGCTGTTTTAGCTAAATACTCGGTCAGGAACTATTTTTTCTAGCGGAAGGATGATATTTAGTGATTTTACTTCAAAAACGTTTTGTTAATAATATTCCTTGTTAACAATAATACTTTGATATTGCTTCTCGTTAATATTAAGGCACAATCCACACTCACTTGTTGTTATATGATCTTCTAGCTGAATCCGTGTGCAACAGCATTTCAGAGGCGATTTGTGAAGGAAGTGAAGAAATGTGAAAAAATGGAGAGGATTTTGAGTAAGTTTTTGTATATTTTTGACCAAATAAATAATGAAATCTGCTCTAAAATGTCATCAGTTTAATGTCATGAACTGATAATTAATCAATACTGCAGTATGCTTTAGTTTTCATCACAGTGAAGTGTGGTATATTGTAGTATAATATACCTATTTGTAGAAAATCTATTGTTTATTTGTTTATATTACTAGAGCTCTTGTTGTCACAAAAACTGCAGAATTGCCACAGCAGAAAGTATTTTACTATAGTATGGTTCAAAAACTTTATATTTACCATAAATTACTATTGTATTTTTTTCATGTTGGAAATGGTTAATATATTAATATTATGTTTTTAAATATTGCAAAGTCTCTTATTATTAAGGTGATCTAGCAATAAATCTTTGATTACACTTTTAATTCATGACGTGAATTTTTTTAACTAAATAACTATAGAATTTTTCATAATGGAAATGCTTAATATCCTCATATTTTTAATATTAAGTTTTAATATTGCAAAACTTTGATTACACTTTTATTTCATGAAATGAACCTTTACTATAATAGTCTGACTGCTTTAAAACTGTACATCATTCAGGGTATCTTGAGAAGGAGATGGTGAAATCTAACATTGTAACTACTGCAACAAAGGAGAAGGAGATTGTTCCCTGTGCAAGAGATGTGCTGGAGCTAGAGGTGAAAACATCACTTTTAATTTTGCTTTTATTTTGTTTCGAATAGTGTGTGTTAGCTCTGCTTTTGCCCCTCCTTCAGCAGCACTGGTTCTGGAAGATATTTTTCTATTCATTTTTCCCATAGGGATTCAAAAACAATTTAGGGGTACCAAACCAACAAGCTATGAGGAGAATTGGAGAAGACATTTGATTTGAAGCAAACAATATACAGTATATGGGGTACCTCAGGGATCTGTTCTTAGTCCGCTTCTCCCCTTTGCAGCTCTATTATATAATACTTGATCATGATTGGTCAAGCCCTTTTGCTCTTACAGTACCCTGTTTTAACAGTTTGATACACAAAGAGACATTCAGAATGTTAATGTGATGTAATGTTTCCCCTTAATTACAACTTTAGTCTACATTTGAGAAGTTGGAGCAGGAGCTGCGAGAAATCAATCATAATCATGACACACTCAGACAGAACCTGATCGAGCTGATGGACATTGACTCTCTGCTGAGGATGACCGAAGACTTCTTTGAAGAGGTAAAAATTCATTTCATTTTTAATAATTACATAGTTTTTCATTTTCTGTGTGTTTAGTTGTTTGTTTTAAAAGGAAACCTATTATGCCCCTTTCTACAAGATGTAAAATAAGTCTCAGATGTCCCTAGAGTGTGTGAAAAGGAGGAGTTAGGAGGGACATTTTGGTAGCTAGCTTGAAGCCAGTGGTGCTGTCGGTAAGAACATCGGTCCAGTCTAGTCACTCCATTTAGTAGCATTTATTAGCATTAAGGATTTGTTCTCAAGTGGAAAAGTATGTGTATGTGTTGTGTGTGTGTGTGTGTGTGTGTGTGTGTGTGTGTGTGTGTGTGTGTGTGTGTGTGTGTGTGTGTGTGTGTGTGTGTGTGTGTGTGTGTGAAATACAATGTGTCAGTAATCAGTAAGGAAATAACAGAAATGCAATGCTTCAGTCTACCAACAAAATACATATCTAAACAGAAAATATGGTAAACATGAAACATAGGAGCAACTCAACTTAAATCATACAAGAGCCACTTACATGGTCAAATATGCACACACAGGAAAACAAAGGAAATCGAATTCAGTCCTCAGCACAGTTCAGCCATGTGCAGCCAGAAACAGGCAAACTGTGAGCACAGGTGCAGTTAATAAAGCCCTTGAGGCAGTCCTGATTGGCCAGAGATCGAGTGAGTGGAGATTGGAGTGAACTAAAATCTGAACAGGGGTGTGACATTAGGAGTCTGCAGTTTAGGAACAACTTCTCAACAGTGTGTATGTGAAGTTTCAGCTCAAAATATCTCACAAGTAATGTTTTATAACTCTTTGAAACTGCACCTTTTAAGCTTTGATGTAATTGTGCCATTTTGGTAACTGTTGCTTTAAATTCAAATGAGATTGTACTGTTATCAAAAGAGGGCGGAGCTACTAATGCCTATGTGTCAGATTCAAAAACAAGACTAACATTCTATGCTAATGTGGGAGAGAACATCACGGGGCTTTCCCCTTTGATGACATGTACAGATGGAGAATGTCAGTCAATGAATTTCTGCAGTTTTTATCAAGTGTAATTATAAAAAGTAAAATATTTTTTTTTTGCCATTGAAGCTGGTTACATTTTTACACAACTGTGTTTAAACCCCTTATAAAAGTGATTTTTGCATTGTAGGTCCTTTTAATAATTGCCTGAGAATTTAGATTTTTTTTTCCGAAATAGTTTCTATATAATTCCATATTCATTTTTTATCTTAATTTTGGTTTAAATGATATTAGTAGTTAAACTTTCTAACTTAGTAATTAAAAGTTTTATTCACAGTATACACTACAGGTCAAATGTTTGTAGTATATATATATATATATATATATATATATATATATATATATATATATATATATATATATATATATATATAGTTGAAGTCAGAATTATTAGCCCCCTGTTTATTTTTTTTCTCAATTTCTGTTTAACAGAGAGAAGATTTTTTTTCAACTGATTTCTAATCATAATAGTTTTAATAACTTATTTCTAGGCTTAACTAGGTTAATTGGGTTAACTAGGCAGGTTAGGGTAATTAGGCAAGTTATCGTATAGCGATGGTTTGTTCTGTAGACTATCGAAAAAAATATATCTTAAAAGGGCTAAAAATTTTGTCCTTAAAATGGTGTTTAAAAAATTAAGAACTGCTTTTATTTTAGCTGTGATAAAATAAGTAAGACTTTCTCTAGAAGAAAAAATATTATCAGACACACTGTGAAAATTTCCTTGCTCTGTTAAACATCATTTAGAAAATATTTAAAAAAGAAAAAAAAATTGAAAAGGGGGCTAATAATTCTGATTTCAACTGTATATAACTGTTTGAATATTTATTATGTGCCATTACAAACCTATATGATTTTTAATGTGATCACAAGGGTATTAATATATAATTGCTTGTTTTTTAGGCCGAGTCTCTGCTGACCTTCTCTGAGGCTCCGTCTGAAGACTCGGTGTCGATGACCATCTCATCATTCATTACCAGCCGCAGAAACAGCAGCTCCAGCACCTCTGGGCCTCTAAATCTAGGGTATCTCTTACATTTTACACACACTTTAGAGTGAAAATCTATCAGCTAGAAAAGATTTTGCAGCAACCCTTTTATAAGTAACTCTTCTGAAAATTTCTAATCATTTTGACCTCAATGGTGTATAGTTAAGACAAAATTATTAGCCCTTCTGTGAATTTTTTAAATCTTTTTTAGTTGTTTGTGGTTCATTCTGCTGTGGTGACCCCTGATAAATCAGGGACTAAGCCGAAGGAAAATTAAAGAATGAATGAATTATTTTACAAGTGATGTTTAACATTATTTTCTATTATATATGTCTTCTGTAGAAAGTCTTATTTCATTTAGTTTGGCTTGAATAAAAATGAATTAAATAATTAATTAAAAACTGCTAAAAAAATAAATAAAAAATTCTGACTGACTATAAAATAAACTACTGTTGTCCAACGACTTGCCTAACTAACCTAACTTGCTTAGCGACACCATCCTAATTAATGACAGTGTTTCTATTTGTGGGTTAACTAACCCTTTAAAATTAATGATATGTCTACATTTTTAAGATTTATTGCAGGTGTTATCAAACAAGAAAGATTTCCTGCTTTTGAAAAGGTTCTCTGGCGACTTTTTCATGGCAATTTTGTCCTTCGGCATGCAGAGATACAGACCACAGAAGAACTTGAAGCAGTGGTAAGAGCATCATACTCTTAATTTGTATTTACAATGAAATAAATCTACAAGTCTTATTTCTTTTTAAATTCAGTTTTGCATTATTTATTCTAAATTATTCATCCTCGTGCATTAAATATTTGAAGGTTTTCTTTAATCAAAATAATTGTCCCTCCTTTTTAACATCTCTTTTCTGATTAGTGTTTACTGGTACAAAGTGTGGGACTTGATTGTCTGTTGTGAATTGATTGACTGACATGTCCCACCCCTTGTACCAGTAAACACCAATCAGAGAAGAGATGTTAAAAAGGAGGGACAATTATTTTGATTAAAGAATACCTTAAACATAATTATAATGCAGGAGGATGAATAATTTAGAATAAATAATGCCGTTTTTTATTTAATATACATTAATATTTAAAGTCATGATATGTACTCACTTAAACAGTCTTTGTTTAACGTTTTACTTAAACCAGCGTTTTACTGAACACCAATAGGTAAAAAAAAGCTTATTTAGGCTCAAAGACCTTTTTAAGTGGGTTAAACAGTTCAATACCAGTAGACAATACTTTCAGGCTGACTTTTGAAATATTTTTTCTGAATATTACAGTCTAATGCAGTATAAAGATGTGTTTATTTTCAACAGAGGGGAGCTGTGAAGAAAGACGTGTTCATTATATTTGTCCAGGGAAATCATGTGCGAGAAAAGATCAGAAAAGTTTGTGAAGGGTGAGAAACACTGTTGATATATATATGCATATAATTATTATTTTTTTCATTATTCTCAATTTATTTTTCTTTCAATAAGTCTGAGGGTAGTTAAGTTTTTATTTCTGTTTTTCTCTTATTCATTTATTGCAATGCACTTTTCTCCTTCTAAAGCGAATGGTATTTAAATACAGTTTTATTCATTTTTTTGTGTTTTATTATTATATTATTTTATTTATTGTGTTATATTTGATTACATAAAAAATAATAATATACAAAAATATTACTGACACTTTTAAATTAACTCCAGAACAATTCTTTCAAGATTATTAGAAAATCAGGATTTGGACATATTGCCACACTCCTCTTACTCTGAACGTACCTGGAAAGTACTTTTTCACTTGTGTGGGTTGTTAAATTAAAAAAGAAAAAGAAACATGCAAAACATTATAAGTCTGATATTGAATAATTGACCGTTTCTTTATCCAGTTAAAGTCAAAATTAGTCCTGTGAATTTTTTTCTCTTTTAAATATTTCCCAAATGATAACAGATAACAGAGCAAGATATGTTTCAAGATATTCGTTTTTAATTTTTAAAATAATTTGATGGTCTATATTATTAGCACCTTTAAGCAATATTTTTGTTTGATTGTCTACAGAACCAACCATTGTTTTACAATGACTTGCCTAATTACCCTAACTTGCCTAATTGACCTAGTTAAGCCTTTAAATGTCACTTTAAGCTAAATACTAGTATCTTGAAAAATATGTAGTAAAGTATTATGTACTGCCATCATGGCAAAGATAAAAGAAGAAATTAGTTATTAAAACTATTATGTTTAGAAATGTGTGAAAAAAAATCTTTCCGTTAAACAGAAAAATTATACAGGTGGGCTAATAATTCAGGGGGGCTAATAATTATGACTTGAACTGTATATTCATGTGGGGTATTTTAAATATTATTTTAATCCCAGTCATGACCGTATTTTCAGAATGACCCAGTTGTAGTATAACATGTATATTTATTAATGACTGTTATTTTAGTACAGTATATTTGCATTGACTTGGAAGTTTAGATTTACACTCAGTAAAATCCTTTGACAAACAGGTTTCGTGCCAGCTTGTACTCGTGCCCCAAAACTTTATACGAACGCAAGGAGATGAGCAACAGCATAATGACACGAATGGAAGATCTCCGACTGGTCGGTAACATCGATATTTTCACTTACATGGGTTTTTAGGGAAGCAACATTGAAAAATAAATATCGTGAATGTTTGTGTTTTTCCTGAAGGTCCTGAGAAGGACAGAAGAGTATCGTGCTGGTGTTTTGAGCCGAGCGGCGGAGCACGTGCAGGAGTGGGGCAGTAAAGTTAAGAAGATGAAGGCCATTTACTACACACTCAATCTCTGCAACATAGACATCACACAGAAGCTGATCGTGGCAGAGATCTGGTGTCCGGTGTCAGATCTCACTGTGGTTCAAAACGCACTTATTAAAGGATCGGTACGTATGTTTATATACGATTAGTGTGCAGGGTGCAAAATATACATTGACGATTGGGGAGAACAACTTTTTTGGTAATGTTAGTTTGTGTAATTCATGCTTCAGTATTTATTTAAATTACATCCAATTTATTATTCATTCATTCATTTTCCTTTCTGGTTAGTCCCATATTTATCAGGGGTTGCTCTATTGGATTGAGATGCCCATCCTGCAGCAACCCAGTTCTAGGAAACACCCATACACTCTCACATTCATCATACGCTATGGCTAATTTAGTTCATCCAATTCACCTGTACCATATGTCTTTGAACTGTGGGGGGAACCTGAGCACCTGGAGGAAACCTACATGAACACGGGGAGAACATGCAAACTTCACACAGAAATGCAAACTGGCCCAGCCTGGACTCGAACCAGCGACCTTCTTGCTGTTTTTTGACAGTGCTAGTGCTGTTTTGATGGACATTTAGTGTATTCAGACACACAGTATCCTCTAATTAGCTATTTTAGAGGTTACTGTAGGTCAAACTATACAAACTATGCATCTAATATGATTTTACTTTTAGGCTTTATGTAGAAACAAACACCTATTTTTTGTGAACACTTCCGGTATGTTGTTTATCTGCCGGTTTCAGACTGATGAATGGATATTTTCTCACATAGACTGATTGGCGTGATTATGCATTCACAATGGTATAAACATACCATAGGGGTGGTCAAATGTATATATTTATATTATATATACTTTCAATTATTAACATTTAAAATACAGAGCATCAATTTGGGGATCAGTCCTACGCAAACCCCCCTGTAATTTGCACCGTTAGACAGAATTTCCATTTTTGGGTGAACTACCCCTATAATGTGATCAGTTTAGACTGATTAATAACTGCCATACAGTTTTTTATGCTTGCTGGATTATTATGATTTTTTCAGGAGCAAAGTGGTTCCAGTGTGACTCCAGTTCTGAACCGCATCCAAACCAAGCAGACTCCTCCTACTTTCAACAGAACCAACTCATTTACTGAAGGATTCCAGGCTATTATTGATGCCTATGGGGTTGGAACCTATCAGGAGATCAACCCAGGTGATTGGTTGGAGCTCTGTGGTTTTCTATATAATATAGCTTAAATGATAAAAAAAAATGTATAAAAAAAATTAAATAAATAAAAACAACCAAATAAATAAATTAAATTAAAATTAAATAAATAAAAATAAAAGTAAATTAATTAATTAAATTAAAAATAAAATAGATAAAAATAAAAGTAAATTAAATAAAAGAAAAAAGCAAAGAAAAAGAAATACAAGTAAATAAACGAATAAATTAAATTAAAAATAAAATAAAATTGAATTAATAAATTAAATTTGAAATAAAATAAATAACAATAAAAGTAAATAAATAATTGAAATTAAATTAAAAATAAATACATAAACGTAAGTACATTAATTAATTAAATAAAAAATAAAATAAATAAAATAAAAGTAAATAAATTAATGAATTAAATAAAATCTAAAATAAAATAAAAAAAAATTAATAAAGTAAATAAATTATAAGAAATAAATAAAAAATAAATACAAATAATAAAAATGTATAAATAAAATTAAAAATAAAACAAATAATTAAATAAAATGTTTATAGAGATTAGAAAAACAATTCCAGTTTCTCTGGATTTACAATAAAATAAAATATTTTATTTTGTATTATTTATATTATTTTAATGTTTTATTTTTTGAAAATACAGTTGTTTTAATAATTATTTTATTAGCATTTTTGACTTTTATTTTCTGTTTTATAATGGTTTTCTGCCACACACACATACACATACACATACAGAGTGAGAGTGAGCAATAAAATATAAAATAAATATAATATATTAAATTTAATATATTACAAATAATAGTATTGGATTTATTTTATTACTGTTTTAAACACTCAAAACATATTTTTGCTGCTTATTCAGACTACTTATTTTAAGAGTTGAACCAACACAATTCTTCAGTTTTATGTGAGGGACTCAATTGCTTTATGTTCAATCCACTTAAATTTGTAAAAATGATTAAATTAGCCTAACTGATTTATGTTGGGAACACATGTAGGAATTGTGTGGAAACCAAGCATTTTTACAGTGTATATTGCATGTTAAATACATTCTTTCATTCATACACACACACACAGCCTTAAAATATTACATATATATAATGAAGTAAATTTATTACTATATGTAATCATGCATTTACTGTATTTCCTCAGCTCCATACACTATTATAACCTTCCCCTTCTTGTTCGCGGTGATGTTTGGAGACTGTGGTCACGGTCTGCTCATGGCACTGTTTTCTGTCTGGCTCATCACACAGGCCGACTATATAAGAAAGTGGAAAAATGAGGTATTGCATGTTATTGGTGCTCTAACAGTGTTTATATGCATCAACATATTAATTTCAACCCTGCTTAGAGTCTCAAATGCTTAGTTTGCCTTCTTTTTTCATTCATTTCTTCTCCCTCTCAGCTTACGGATGTTCTGGTTGGTGGGCGTTACATTATTTTGCTCATGGGATTGTTCTCCATATACACTGGGCTCATTTATAACGACTGCTTCTCTAAGTCCTTCAACATTTTCGGCTCATCCTGGTGTGTTCGACCCATGTTTTACCCTCACGGGTTTTGGCAGTATGTAAGATGAACACTTTTTTAGTCTTTAAAATAGTCTATATTCCATTCTGATCAGTTTTTTCCTTGTATCTTAGAAATGAAACACTGCACGATCATCACCATCTTCAGCTGAACCCGTTTGTGCCTGGGGTTTTTTCTGGTCACCCGTATGTGTTCGGAATTGACCCGGTTAGTGCATACAAAATTTTTGTTCAATACTTTTGTAATCTGATGGATGCTGGACAACGGAGTTGAGGATCCCAAGGCAGGTTTATTAGGAGAATAGTCAGGCAGGCAATAGTCAACAGGGTCAAACAGATACATGCAGGCAAATCTAGAAGAGTGGTCAAATAACAGGCGAATGATCAGTACAGGTGGCAAGCAACGTAAACAAACAGAACAAAGCAAGGGTCAGACACGGCAAGGCAAGGGAAACGCGTCGTAATGTTTCAAAACAGTTAAACAACACTCAGTGAAGTCTGTGTGTTTTGTGTCCTGTATAAATAGTCCATCTAATCAGTTCATGAGCAGGAACCGGAAACCGGAACAAGTGTGTGTGTGTGGTGCTTGACGGGATTTGTAGTTCTAGGTGGTACAATTTAAGTCCAGGTGAAAGTGAATGTTCTCCAGCGATGAGGATTAGATCACTGGTGATTGTTACAACTTTGTTATTTTTTAGTGGACCTTTTTAATTTTGGCATCATTTATGTTTCGCATTAGATAAATACAGGAGTCCACATTTTTTTAGATTTAGATTAGATTCAACTTTATTGTCATTACACATGTACAAGTACAAGGCAACGAAATGCAAGTAAATTGATCCCCCCCGACCGTACACAAACATCACAATTCCAGGGGAAGACAGGTCACAGGAGGTGGAACAGGAAATAAGATACATTTCAGGAGAGAGAGGCAAAAAAAACTCCCTCTCACCTTGCTCTTGAGTTAGAGCAGTGTGAGATCAGGGAGAAAGAAAAAGCCCCAGCAATCTAGCACAAAAAACACTGACATTTGAAATGGATCAAGAATTTTTTTTTAATTCTTTTGAAGTAGACCTTTTATGTTTCTTTCTACAAATGTCTCTGATATGATATCCCTTAAGTGTGTATGTAAAGTTTCAGCTCAAAATACCACACATTTTTTTATGTTTTGGTGACTGTCGCTTTAAATTCAAATGAGATTGTGCTCCCACCCTCTTTTCAAAAAGGGTGGAGCTATAAATGTCTGTGCGTCAGCATATAACATTATTCTTTCATTTACCATGAATAATGTTATAGGCTGGACTTATAGGCTGGACTTATTGTTATAGGGTCGCCACAGCGGAATGAACCACCTATAACATTATTCATTACGCCTAAATGGATTATAACATACCCCATTTTTCTCTCTTTAATTTTAGATTTGGAATATAGCATCAAATAAGCTGTCCTTTCTCAACTCCTTTAAGATGAAGATGTCTGTCATCTTGGGTGTGGCTCATATGCTTTTTGGAGTGACCCTGAGTTTGGTCAACTTTGTGTGAGTATTAGATCATTCAATTCACCTTTATTTGTATAGCGCTTTTACAATGTAGATTGTGTCAAAGCAGCTTCACATAAAAGATCATAGTAAATTGAAATAGTGTAGTTCAGTTCAGTTTAGCTCAGTTCAGTGTGGTTTAATAATCACTACTGAGAGTCCAAACACTGAAGAAACACTTAATCTCATAATAAATGAAGATAATCTCATATAAATGAAGACAAATGCCAATACAATGCATGATATGAATTCTTCTTTTAAATTAAAAGATGTGTTTTCCTTTTCTTTTCGGCTTAGTCCCTTTATTAATCTGGGATCGCCACAGCGGAATGAACCGCTAACTTATCCAGCATCTGTTTTATGCAGCGGATGCCCTTCCAGCTGCAACCATTCTCTGGGAAACATCCATACTCATTCATTCCCACTCATACACTACGAACAATTTAGCCTACCCAATCCACCTGTACCGCATGTCTTTGGACTGTGGGGGAAACCGGAGCACCCGGCGGAAACCCACGCGAATGCAGGGAGAACATGCAAACTCCACACAGAAACGCCAACTGACCCAGCCGAGGCTCGAACCAGTGACCTTCTTGCTGTGAGGTGACAGCACTACCTACTGTGCCACTGCGTCGCCTCTCAAAAGTCATTTTTAAAAAAGTGTTTTAAATATAAGTATAATATCTGTTGGAGTGACTTTGTAACTTAGCAAATCTTTTTTTCATGCCCTGAAGGAAGCTGCAAGGGTAAACAAAAAAAAAAAATACCCCATTACAGGGATAGTTCATAAAATAACTAAAAACTCTTTATAGTAGTTGGTTTACAGTAGGTTTTAGGTAGGATTAGGGATGTAAATCAAGACCATACTTTATATTTATTTTAGATTTGTTATGTATTTATATATATTTTTGGTTATGCTTAGTTTTGTAGCACTGCGGTCCATCGAGACACTACATTTCATTTCATTTTATGTTCACACATGTAGTGGAATGACAATAAAGGTCAACTTGACTTCACTTGAAAAAACAAACAAAAAACACCAGTTTGGAACAAGTGGAAGATAAATAAACGACAGAATTTAAATTTTTGGGTGAACTATTCCTTTATATTTATCTTGGAAATCTGTGCCAGTAACATGTTTTTTTAATTTCCTTTTAACAGGCATTTTCGAAAGTTCCAGGACATTTTCCTTCAGTTTATCCCGCAGCTGGTCTTCATGCTGTCTCTGTTTGGATATCTGATCTTCCTCATCCTTTACAAGTGGAGCGTCAGTCTTAGCTCTGAAACGGCTCCCAGTATTCTGCTGCTCTTCATTAACATGATGCTGTTCGATTACCAGCCTGAGCACAAGCTTCTGTATGGTGGACAGGTTTGGATTCATGTGTCTATAAAAGCAGCTTTTTTTCCCAACTCCCGGCAGTGCACAGTCGAAATGCTTTACAGATTGTAATTCTCTCCAGAAAGCTGTTCAGATCTGCTTGGTTGTGACGGCTGTGCTGATGGTTCCTGTGCTGCTGCTGGTGAAACCCTTTCTCATCTACAAAACCAGACATCAGGTGGGAGACTCTTATATACCAAGATCAGTTAATGCTTTTTTCACAGAAGCTTTTAAATTAATAGTTTTAAATGTTTTTTAGCTTTTTATTTACATAATAATTGCACTTTAAGAGACTGAAAATGTAAAAAAAAAAAAATTATATATATATATATATATATATATATATATATATGTGTGTGTGTGTGTGTGTGTAAGTAATTATTTTTATTTATTTTAAACAGTGGTGTATTTTATACAACCCAGGTTTATTCTGAAAACGTACCTCCACGGACGTTCCTGGAGACCGCGAAATACGTCCCGGCGGCACGTTTTTCTGCAGTTTTTGTTTCCGCGAATCCGCCAGAGGTCGCCGTGTACGCTTTTCGAGATCTCAAATTTCCCCCGTGAGTGCCATTTGTGCCTGCTGTTCTCACGTAAACCCACCAGAGGCCGCTGTCGGCTCACTTTTGGACAGACTTTCTGACTGATTGAGCAAACGATCAGCTGACTCACCCTCCCCCTTCCCTAAACCCAACCAATTTTATCTATTGACCCGCCCACCCACTTCCCTTAACCCAACCAACATGTTTCAAAAGCAATCCAAAAAAATAAAAGCCCTTGTCTGATTTTTTTTTTTTACCACATCCTCACCCTGCTCTTCACTTGTTTGTTTTATATTTTGGATTCTGTTTTTGTCTTACCTGCTTTATGGAGCCGCTCTTCACCAGACTCGAACATCCGTCTTCGTGGTCAACTCCTTTCTGCATCTCGAATCCGCCGACGGACGTGGCGCGCTAACGGGACAAACTGGTTGCAGCCGGAATGCCGTCCATACAGAGGTAAGCGGTCAGCTAGTAAGCACGAAAAGGAACGGCGTCACACCGCCCCGTAGCATTCGCTTAAAGAAATGAAATGCAGCCATACGTACCTCCACCTACGTAATTCGCTGTCTCCAGAAATGTCCGCAGGGCTACGTTTTCAAAATGAGCCTGTGATTTTATATGTGCATTTCATGTGTAGTCTAAAGGCATGAGCAAATACTTGAAAACCAATGGTGTATTTCCATTTTTCACTTTTTTAGGACATAGTTGACACGTCCCCCTTACTTTAAGAGACAGCCCATTTAGAAACAGGTAATCAATGATAAAATGAACATAAAATTTTGGATCGCATTCAGCTTTCCCCCCACTTTTAAAATATCTGCTACACCCCTGTTATAATTTATATTAGCTGCTAAAAACTTATAAAACTTAAGTATATCAAGTAAATTCTTATATAATTTTTATTAATCCAATCATTAACATGCAAATGAAAGTAAAATCATTGAGAGTGAGAGCGATTACAGAGTTTACATTTTTGGGTGAACTACTGCACTACCTTTAAAGATATTTCTTAACATGGACTGTTCACACCACTGCCTTCAGGAAGGAGGTACAGGAATGTGAAATTATCTTTACAGATATATTTTTTAAATCTATTACTATACAGTTCACACTATTGCACTTCATACGTCCTTTTGTGTGATATATTTATAGCATTCTATTGTGGAAAGCGAAGAAATCATTTCATTGTACAGGCAAACGTATTTTCTGCTGTGCATTGTGCACATGGTAATATAAATAAAGTAAAATTAAAATTGAAATAGTTAAAAGGATTATTTACAACATAGGCTCATTCTGAAAACGTAGCCCTATATACATTTCTGGAGGTCACGAATTATGTAGCTAGAGCTACGTATGGCTGCATTTCATCTTTAAAACGAACGTGGTATTATGCCGTTCCTTTTCGTGCTTACCAGCTGCTCGCTTACCTCCATATGGATGGCTTTCCTGATCTTACCAGTTTGTCCGCTAGCTGGACATGTACATTGGTGGATTTAACATGCAGAGCGGAGTTGACCGTGACAACGAGGTTCGAGTCCGATGAAGAACGGTTCCAGAAAGAAAAAGTAAGATAAACAAGTAAATAACAGGGTGAGAATGTTGTAAAATCTGAAAACATGGTAAAAATCAGGGCGTTTTTCTTTTTCTGGATTGCTTTTGGGTTTAGGGAAGGGGGTGGGTGGGTCAATCTGTGCTTTTGAAAACACTATTGGTTGGGTTTAGGGAGGGTGGAGGGGATCGGTCGGTTGGTCAGTCTGTCAACCGCAGCCTCTGGTGGATTTACGTGAGAAAAGCAGGCATGAATGGTACTCGTGAAAGAAATTTAGGATCTCATAAAGCGTAAACAGCGGCCTCTGGTAGATTCGCAAAAACAAAAACTGCAAAAAAACTTAGCTCTTGGGACATATTTCATGATCTCCAGAAAGGTATATAGCGGTACGTAATCAGAATGAGCCTGGGTTGATTACTTAATTAGGTCTTTATGCAGGTGTTTGTAAACAGTCTGAATGATCAGCAAGGAACAGATACACGTTCTTCACTCTCACATCAGAAAGATGAAACGGTAAGCTCTTGATTTATGAAAACTTCAATGAAACACTCTGAATACTGTTATGGGTCCCACTTTATACTAAGTGGCCTTAACTACTATGTACTTGCATCAAAAAATAAACACAATATACTTACTGTATTTATAATGTATCATAGAAGATTTCTGGTGCTCTTGGGGTTGGATAGGGGTAAGTTTAGGGACAGATTTGGTGGTATGGGTAGGTTTAAGTGTAGGTTAAGGTGTTATCAAAATCACCATCTAATCCTTACAGATCGCTGGTAAACTCACAGATCACATAGAACTATAAACCTGCTAGTAAATGGACTACAAGATCCAGTCATGCAATACACACACACACCTGAAGCTGCTCATGGACTGATTACTACTTACTATTTATACAGCACACAAACACACAGAAATTGCTGAGTCTTGTTGAACTGATTGTGAACATTAGGGCGTGTTTTCCTTGCCTTGCCTTTCCGTGTTTGACCCTAGCCTTGTTTTGTTTGTTTATTTATGTTGTCTGCTGCCTGCCTTTTGACCATCTGCCTGTTGCATGACCATGACTCTGGATTTCCTGTGTACATTTGCCCCTGCCTTGTCTCCCTTGTCAGCGTCCCCACTTCACTTTACAGGTGTACAGTGTAATTAAAGATGTAATTACAGATGTAATTAATGCAGGTTTTAATCAGTCATAAGTACAATGTAAAGATATGTGCTTTCACAATAAGTACATTGTAACAAATGATTATTTTCAGTGTAAGTACATATTAGTTAAGGCCACTTAATATAAAGTAGGATGCTGGAATGTTATATCTTCTATTTGAAATGCAAACCATTCAAATGTCTGTATGCTGTTCAACCAATAAGATTAATCGGGGTTGTTTTTCTTAAGGTAAGCATGGGTGATGTTTTCGTATATCAGGCCATTCACACTATCGAGTACTGCTTGGGCTGCATCTCCAACACAGCCTCGTACCTGCGGCTCTGGGCACTCAGCCTGGCTCATGCAGGTTTGTCCTGTCACACTTCAGTTTAAAGGGATAGTTCACCCAAAAATACGGTTTCCTAACCTTTTTGTTTTGTTGAGTCCCTTTTTCCTCTGGAAAATATTGTAAGGCCCCCCTCAACATTTAATGATATTATTATTGCTCATATAAGTTTGCAGTAAGGATGGGCAAAACAAACGGTATGTTACTTATGATATCTAGATGTGTTTATGCACAAATAATAGCCTAATGTAATATATAAAAGCTGCCGGTCGATGTACCGGTCCGTTGTGGTGAAGAAGAAACTGAGCCGAAAGGCAAAGCTCTCGATTTACCGGTCAATCTATGTTCCTACTCTCACCTATGGTCATGAGCTTTGGGTCATGACCAAAAGGACAAGATCTCGGATACAAGCGGCCGAAATGAGTTACCTTCGAAGGGGGGCAGGGCGAGGACTCTTATGGATTGGGTGAGGAGCTCTGACACCCGGGAGGAGCTCGGAGTAGAGCCGCTGCTCCTTCACATCGAGAGAAGTCAGTTGAGGTGGCTTGGGCATCTGTTTCAGATGCCTCCTGGACGCCTACCTAGGGAGGTGTTTCAGGCATGTCCCACCGGGAGGATGCCTCGGGGAAGACCCAGGACACGCTGGAGGGACTATGTCTCTCGGCTGGCCTGGGAACGCCACGGGATCCCCCCGGAGGAGCTGTAGGAAGTGTCTGGGAAGAGGGAAGTCTGGGGTTCTCTCCTAAGACTGCTGCCCCTGCGACCCGGCCCCGGAAAAGCAAAACATCCAAAGGCCATTTGTAACTGAAAAACCTAAGCCTTTGGGCTTTAAATTGGCCCTACATTAGTTGTCAATTTTTTTTAAGTTTCTTGTCAGTAGCTGTGACGTCTCTCGTCTCATTTTGGGTGTGTGTCAGTTGTTTTGCCTTATGCTCAAAAATTGCTCTGGGCTTGTTGTGGTATTGGGGTTGAGTCATCTGCAAATGTCTTATTAATTTGGACAGCCTCATGCATTCGTTAGGAAAAACTTTGGCGCAGATAATACACTGTGGCTGGGTCAGGGACTCTTTGTTTCTAGAAAATGGAATAAAACCATAGTTCAGGTAACTATCTTGTATTGCTAGCGCTGTGACCTGAAATGTTTGGAGCTTCCTCATCTGGGTCCAGTATGCTTGGGTTATTAGTATTAGCTGCTGAAGGCAAATCAGTGAGACTGTCTTCAATGTGGAGGACGAATTACAAATTTGTAAATATTTTTAGTCAGCCAGGGAGTAAAATGAATTAAGGCAACATGATCGTGACTAACTGTCCACTGCTAAAAATTTTTTTAAAAATATGACGTGACCCCCCACAGAGATTGCTGAGGCCCCCTTGTGGGCCGGAACCCCCTGGTGGGAACCGCTAGACTAAATGAACTGCTAAAATGCATAAAAAATGTAAAATGTTTGGTTGAAAAACACTCAATGGTTTGGTGTAAATCTCCCTTAGATTGAAACACTAACTAATCTGACATAGATATGAATGCAAGTAAGTAAATACACCCCAAAAATTGTGCTGCTTGTTCAAACTGCTTACCTAAAATGAGCTGAATCAACATAGCTCTTGAGTTTTTGGGGGAACAACTTCATTGTTTTATGTTCAATCCACTTTCAATCCAACCCAGCATTTGTACACTGTATTGACCAAATATTCCTTTTTTGTTTGAACTGTCTCTTTAAAAAAACATTCGAGTAAATTTAAAAGGAAAATCAAAGTTAGTGTGTTCTGTTTTCAGAGCTGTCCGAGGTTCTTTGGCGGATGGTTCTCCAGGTGGGTCTGAAACTCTCCTCTGGCGTGGGCTCACTCATGCTGGCGCTGCTCTTTGCTGCTTTCGCCATTCTCACTGTGACTATTCTTCTAGTAATGGAGGGCCTGTCTGCATTTCTGCATGCTTTACGACTCCACTGGTAAGACTAACACTTGGTATATAAACAACTAGTTTGAGACTACATTTAACGAGCACCTGTTCTCGTTTAATGTTTTATGCAGTGTGTAATGAAGCATAATAGAGCCATCTGCCAATTAGAACAGAGTAGGGCTGTCTTACCTAACCAATCAGATCAAAATAAGTCCATCTGACAAATCAGAGCAGAGTTGGGCTATCTTAAATTAGCAATCAGATCTAAGTAAATCTGACCAATCAAAGCAGAGTAAGGATATCTTACCTGACCAGTCAGATCAAAGTAGGGCCATCTGACCAATCGGAGGATAGTCGAGTTATCTTACCTGACCAATCAGATCAAAGTAAGTCTATCTGACCAATCAGAGCTGAGTAGAGATATCTTACCTGATAAATCAGATCAAAGTAAGTCCAACTGACGAATCAAAACAGAGTAAGGATATCCTATCTGACCAGTCAGATCAAAGTAGGGCCATCTGACCAATCAGAGTAGAGTAGGGCTATCTTACCTGACCAATCAGATCAAAGTAAGGCCATCTGACCAATCAAAGGAGAGTAGGGCTATGTTACCTTTGCGATCAGGTCAAAGTAAATCATCTGACCAATCAGAGCAGAATACAGCTATCTTACCTGATATATTAGATCAAAGCAAGTCCATCTTACTAATCAGAACAGAGTAAGGATATCTTACCATACCAGTGAGATGAAAGTAATTCATCTGACCAATCAGAGCGAAGCATGGATATCTTAGTCGGCCAATCAGGTCAAAGTAAGTCTATCTGACCAATCACAGCAGGGTAGGGCTATCTTACCTGACCAATCAGATCAAAGTAAGCCCATCTGACCAATCAGAGCAGAGTAGGGCTATGTTAGCTGAGCAATCAGATCAAAGTAAATCCATCTGACCAATCAAAGCAGAGTACAGCTATCTTACCTGATAAATCAGATCAAAGCAAGTCCATGTTACTAATCAAAACCGAGTTAGAATATCTTACCTGACCAATTAGATGAAAGTCAGCTAATCAATCAGAGCGAAGCAAGGACCTCTTAGTTGGCCAATCAGGTCAAAGTCGATCCGATTAATCAGAGCAAATTAGGGCTATCTTACCTGACCAATCAGTTCAAAGTAGGGCCATCTGTCCAATCAAAACAGAGTAAGGATATTTTACCTGACCAATCAGACCAAAGTAGGGCCATCTGACCAATCTAAACAGAGTAAGGATATCCTACCTGACCAATTAGACCAAAGTAAGTCCATCTGACCAATCAGAGCAGAGTAAGGCAATCTTACTTGACCAATCAGATGAAAACTTGGCCATCTGATTAATCAGAGCAGAATAGGATTTGGGAAAGTCAGGTTTAGAGAGAATGACCAATCAGGGCAGAGTAGGGCTATCTAAAATGAGCAATCAGATCTAAGTAACTCTATCTGACCAATCAAAACAGAGTAAGGATATCTTACCTGATCAGTCAGATCAAAGTAGGGCCATCTGACCAATCAGAGGAGGGTAGGACTATATTACCTGAGCAATCAGATCAAAGTAAGTCCATCTAACCAATCAGAGCAGAGTAGGGCTATATTACCTCACCATTTAGATCAAACTAAGTATCTGACCAATCAAAACAGAGTAAGAATATATTACCTGACCAATTAGACAAAATTGAGTCCATCTGACTAATCAGAGCAGAATAAGGCAATCTTACTTGACCAATCAGATGAAAGCAGGGCCATCTGACTAATCAGCACAGTAGGCACCTTAAGAGAGAATGAATTCTTGAAGTTTTACAGACACTGTGAAATGAGGTGCTGCAGCAATAAACATTATGAGAAAACGAGTGTTTTTGGCCTTAATTGTATGTCAACTTTAAAAAAAAAGCATTAAAAATAGCATAAAGACACACTTTAGCATTGAAGAATCAGTGAGTGTTAGCATAAATATAGCAACCTTGCACCTTGAACTTGTAAGCTGCATGTTAGTGAAGGTATTTGACTTGTTCATGACCTTTGACACAGGCATGTTTGTTCGTCTATATTTAATCTATTAAAGTTGAGATATTCTGGATCTGGCTCAAAAGTCAAATGTCTCTGTACTTGATTTGTGTCCAAGTTTACTATTAATAGTGTTTTACCACATCATGAATGTAATAAACAGTAATAAAACAGTTTGATCTGTGTACAAAGCATGCTTAACTATTAGAACAACAGCCCAAAGAGATGCAAATGCAGTTATAATTAAAGCTTTATGTGTTTAATATGTTTGTTTTCAGGGTTGAATTTCAGAACAAGTTTTACGAGGGATCCGGACACAAGTTCACACCCTTGTCCTTTGACAGCCTCTTAAAAACCGAGCAGTAACAGGTGTTATACATGCTATTTTGGGGTTTTATTGTAAATATTGTCATGTGAATTCAAGAAATACATATTTTATGTTATAAATGCATGCTTTTGGCCTGATTTAAATATATTTAAAATGTTTTGTTTTACGTAATTCAAGTAAGTTAATTGTACAAATTAATAGCAAAAAAAGGGTTATTATTAGGGAGGTAGCTGGGTAGTTTTGGAACAGTATTACTAATAAGTTGTTTGCAATCATGTGGTTCTGGTGACGGTAGATTAATAAATATGATCATATTGTACAGAAAGTCCTCCCAATTTTGCGATGCATATTGGATATTGTATACTTTTGTTCATTGTATTTTAAGGTTTTATTTGTGTTACGGACTGTTTGGTCCATGTTCTTTCTGAAGGTTTCATTTTATTCCACTGGGTGGCAGAAAAGTATTTTTAAACTTGTTTTGAGCAAAATAAAGTTTCTGTCTTATAAAAATGACAAGGTCATATTATTGTTGTCATTAAGTAGATATTTAAATGTTCATTTAAAATTACTCCAAAAAAAAAAAAAAAAAAAGCCATGACCATTAATCATGTTTTGATTTTCCGTTATTGTCCTGTTTAATTCCCAGCATAAAAACATGAGATCAGAAAATCACTAAAGATTGAGTCATCTACTTTTGCATATGAGCTCTTCATATATTTTCATCATTCTTCATAACCTCAGACTATTATGTTGTACAAACGTCTTCTCTCCGTTAAGCCACCCTCTGGAAATATTATGAAAAGAATTCAACTTTTCACAGGATCATTAGGACAAATAAAAGCACAACTCAGGTGTTTAGTAAGAGTATTTTATTTAGTTTGACCTGCAAAATCATCTGAAAACAACAGATAAACTTAGTATAGAAAGAAAGCAAAAGAAAGCCAGTATATCGTGCGCGCTCGTGATAAACCGCGGTCTTGACCGTGTTGTTCTGAAGCGCGGCTGGCTTGACCGCAGTGCCATAGTTCAAATAAGTCTTCATTGTTCATAACCTGCTAAAACAAAAGAAAACATCACAACATTCCAACAAACAGGCATACAGTTACCATATTTTCTATTTTAAACTAAAGTTTGAAACTATAGTTTAAAATAGACGATGAGTGGGCTACGCTGCTCCCACCCACCATAACCCTCGCAGCGGGGTCCCACTAACGGCCTCCGTGTTTCCCTGAGGGTCCTCAGGGCCCCATGTAGCACCCTGGCAAAGCGTGCATGAACCTTCTGGCCTCAGGGAGTGCACGAGCTATCCAGGTGCCAGTCCGTGCTGGTGGTTACCGGAATGTTGCTCGGCGGCACATTTTGAGCAACAAACAGGTAATATTCCTCGAGATGTTGCGTTTATGCACGTAAACCGCGAGGAATTACAGCACAGACGGGCCGAGTGAAGCTTCACGAAGCTGACTTAGTGAAACTGGCGTGGCTCCACTCGTACCGTCGGTATTGAACTCACGTACATACAGCAACACGAAGAAAACTGGCAACACTGAGAGAGAACTGAGGAGCTTTATGAGAATGCAGATCGAATGTTTAGAACGCAACGTCACTGGCTGAGAATGACGTCATTCTCCTTATAAGTGCTGAAGAGTTTAAGATTGATTGACAAGCACACACACACATAAATATGTACATGCCGGTGTTACTCTTCCGTTTTTCAGCCAATTTATATGACTATTTCCCCTTTATGAGGAAAAACTTTTGGAATTCCATAAAAGCCGCTCGGAATTTCGTATTTTGCCCGATTTAAACAACCATAAACAAGATAAAACCTAATATTTTGATGTTCTGATAGATTCCTATGTAGAAGAATCACTTCCTGCCCTCCAGTTGAATTTCGCGCTGCGCGTCATCAATCACCTTTGTTTAACTTTTTACATTTCTTTTTAAAAAAATATTATCCTGATTTGTATGTCTAATAATGACTAGTATAAATGTTAAATAAATATCAATGATGATTATGACATTTTTGTGCCGTTTGTTTTTAAATATTAATGATGTATTGTATACATTTAATTAGCAATTATAATAAATACATAATATATTCTTAATATTATGTTCAAATAAAAGGATAATTTTATTTAAAAAAAACATTGTCTTTTTATAATAAGGTTTATTGGTTAATGTTAGTAATGTATTTACTAACAAACAATGAACGATTATTTTTAAATATCTAAACGCCTTTATTTCAGCATTTATTCATCGGTTCATGTTCATTAATGAAAATACAGTTGTTCACTGTTAGTTCATTAACTAATGTTAACAAGCACAACTCTGTATTTTAATAATGCATAAGTAAATGTTGACATTATTAAATGCTGGACAAATATAACAAATGACATGAACTAATAGAACCTTAGTTTAAAGTGCCAAAAAAACATGTTAAAATGTAACTAAAACATTATTATTATTATATTTATCAAAATACTTTAGATATATTCTAGTCAGGGGCAGCATGGTGGCTCAGTGGTTAGCACTGTCGCCTCACAGCAAGAAGGTCGCTCTTTCGAGTCCCAGCTGTCCAGTTGGAATTTCTGTGTGGAGTTTGTATGTTCTCCCCACGTTGGCATGGGTTTCCTCCAGGTGCTCGAACATATGCTGGAATAGTTGGCGGTTTTTTCCCCTGTGGCGACTCCTAATAAATAAGGGACTAAGGCGAAAGGAAAATGAACGAATGAATGAATATTCAAGTCAAATTTAAACAGCTTTTATGATACTTTTAAAAAATGATGTAGAATAATGATTATTTACTGTACACTAATAAATTAAGTTGAAAAAAAATACATTTTTTGAAGTAATTTGTCCCCTTTAAAGTGCAATAAAAACTTTAAAATTTTGAATAAGTTTTAAAATTTAGTATTGAACACTTGGATAAATAAGGTTGAAAAAAAACTCAATTCTTTTGGGTGTAACAAGTTGAAGCAATTTAAGTTTTCACTTTTTACAGTGTACCCTGTTGTCCCAACAAAAATCGATTAAGTTACCTTAACAAATTTAAGTGGACTGAACAAAAAACAATCAAGTTGTCCAAAACATTTTCAAGAATTGTGTTGCTTCAGCTCACTTTAAATAAGTATCTTGAACAAGCAGCAAAAATCATTTTACAGTATTATACAAAACCTAATTACAGTATGGTTAATATATGGATAAATACCAAATATATACACTGTAAAAAAAAAAAACGCTTCCACACAATCCCTTCAAGTTGTCCCCATTACAAATCTTTTTTTTTTTTTATTATTTTTTTTTTTTACAAATTTAAGTGCATTAAATATATAACAATTATTGGGTAAGAATTGGGTTGTTTAAGCTCATTTAAATTAGTAGCTTGAACAAGCAGGAAAAATTTTTTTTCTAATTGGATATGCGCATATAATTGATTAAAAATACTTTAAAGTAGCATGCATGTTGCTAGTTCTACAACTTTAACACTAATTTAAATAGTTTTACATTTGTTTTACATTTTAAATTATACAAAACCT
>NC_079458.1:8450911-8478411 GCF_903798145.1 Danio aesculapii
GAATACGTGAGGGGGACCAATGGAAGACAGCATTCGTGACCCCTACTGGCCACTATGAATATGAGGTCATGCCTTACGGTCTGGTCAACGCCCCCTCCGTATTCCAAAACTTCATTCATGAAGTCCTCCGGGAGTTTCTTCACCACTGTGTAATAGTGTACATAGATGACATCATCATTTACTCCCGGAGTGAGGCCGAACATCGCCAACACGTTGCGGAGGTCCTACACACATTGAGAGAACATCACCTCTACCTCAAAGCGGAGAAATGCTCATTCCACCAGAAGTCGATTCATTTCTTGGGATACATCATTGACCAAACCGGTATACGTATGGATGGGAAGAAAATTGAGGCTGTTCTATCCTGGGCAGAACCCACTTCCATTAAGGAGCTCCAGAGGTTTCTTGGGTTTGCTAACTTTTATAGACGGTTTATCAAGGACTACAGCAGGATTACATCACCTCTCACTAATCTCCTCAAGGGTAAACCCAAAGGACTGGAGTGGACCAAAGAAGCAGCCGCAGCCTTCCGCCTTCTTAAGAAGGAGTTCACAAGGGCCCCACTCCTGACTCATCCTGACCCAAATCTTCCTTTCGTGGTGGAAGTGGACGCATCCACCTTTAAAACCCTTTAAATATTACTGATCCCATGCTTTTGACTGATATATAATAACACCAGGTAACACTTTATTCATAGACTGTCTGCTAAATATCTGTTGATACAGACATTAAACAGACATTTAACTGACTATAAGAAACTTTGCAAGTACATGTCAGCTTACACTAACCTTAACCCCAACCAAACAGTCAACTCATAATCTAATTAGAATTAGTTGGCATGTAGAAGCAATGTAACTTTAATTCAACAAACAAAAATAAAGTGTGACCAAACACTATAGTGCAAAGAAACAAAAACATAACATTTGGCTTGATATGGAGATTACACAAACTACACAACTGTTTTCTTTTTATAATGACTTTGCATCTCAATCTTAATGCAGCAAAAAAAATTAAAATTCAGGGTTTCCACAAACTCGTTGATGTTGTCCCAACTCAAATTGATTAAGTTAACTTTTATTTGCCTCAGAGATGAAATATCAGGCCTGTAGCCAGCCTGGTGAAATAGGGTGGTTCTCTTTCCTCAAAAAAACCTTTTAGCAGTTATTCACCTCATTTTCCATTTAATTATGAGGTTTAAAAACTGCATTTTAGTGACATTTTAAATTGGATTAGCTTGTCGGATGGCCATCATAACCACAATTTTTGATGTACCAAAGATATTTCCTAAAGATTTACAATAAAGAAATATGAAACATACTTATTTTAAAATACAAATTTATTACATCATTTACTGCATCACAAGAAAAATAATTGAATCTGTTAACGTCTGTGGCCTATTGTCATTTATTATGCAAATGACAAACTGGCCCAAAGCACATTTAACTTTCCTCAGAATTTGGCCACTTGAATTATAAACAAATTCAAACATAATAATAATAATAATAATAATAATAATAATAATAATAATATTATAATAATAATAATAATAAAAGCAATGTAGTAGAGCTTCACGATTTATCTAGCCTCTCTTGTAAAAAAGTACATTTGAAAATACATGTATAACAACAAGTCCATAATAGTACTCAAATTCATTGTAATATGGGCCGCTTTTGATGTTTTACACCTTTATTGGTCATTTTTTGTTTTGAGAATAAGGTCCAAGATTAGAATAAAGTTACTTGTAAAATGTTTTCTCTATTAAAAAACAACAGCGATAGATGACTTCTCTTAAATCAGATTGTGTTTTCTTGCGCAGCTGAATGTTTGACTCAAAAATACTTGTTTGCATTGAACAAAACTGATTAGCTGAAGTCACAACAGCCAACAGATGATTCCACTTGGTCTTAAAGCCTTTTTTGATGGATTATTTTCACTATTTATGACGGCATAGCAGTCAAAGTAGGACAAATGAGCTCATGTGGGACAAATTCTAGCCCTTTGTCAGTCAGAGGTGGGTCTTTCGAATCACCCAAACCCACCCTGCATGCCTACAGGCCTGTATAGGCTACAGTTTTACATTTCATATTCATGCATTCATTTTCTTTTCAGTTTAGTCCGTTTATTAATCCAGGGTTGCCACAGCAGAATGAACCGCCTTCATATTTATATTTCAAATTTCATTCATTCATTTCGGCTTAGCCCCTTTATTTTCAGCTTAAGTTAGTACACAGCGGATGCCCTACCAGCCGCAACCCAACACATCCCATACACTCGCATTCACACACATTCACTATGGCTAATTTAGATACTCCAGTTCACCTATAGCGCATATCTTTGGACCGGAGCACCGGAGGAAACCCCAACTGACCCAGCCGAGACTCAAACCAGCGACCTACTTGCTTGAGGCGACAGTGCTACCCACTGCGTCACCACTGTGTCGCCCCTTTTCAAATGTATGTAAAATACTAATCTCATAATTTTATTTATAAAACCTTAAAACAAAGCTTACAGTTTAAATAAAAAATAATGTTTAGTAGATATGAAACATGCACATTGTAATACCAGCTGACAATCTAATCAAGCAAAAATTATCACTAAAATGTACAATATTTACACCATATAATTAAATACAAAATGAGTAGAATAACTGCAAAAATATGCACTTTTACAGGAAAAAGAACTGCAGTTTTGACCAGGTTGGCTTTGAAATGAGATTTTAAATTAAACTATAACCAAATTTACTGTATTTACACCTCATAATTAAATATACAATTAGTGAAACAACTGCATTTGAGAAAACAACCCCCTCTCCCCCTTGACTGTTGGAATATATGAGATTTTTTGTCTGTTACATATACAGTATATCTGCCTGTATTTTGTGCTCCAGTTGTGTTGATCATAATAAGCTGCTGATGCTCCAGCTGCTCTATACTGCTGTCAATATTGATCCAGAGGACACACAAGTACACTATTGATCTGACACACAGACATTTAATAGACTGAAAACCAGACACTCACTGCTCAGCTGTGTCCATTTCTACAAAAAATATGAAGTGAGCAAAACCGTTTAATAATGAGTTGTTTATTTCGTAGTGAGGAGATGTGCCTCGTTCAGCTGTTTCTTCAGACTGAATCGGCCCACAACTGCATCAATGAACTCGGGCATCTTGGATTGGTTCAGTTTAAAGATGTGAGTAACTCATGTACTGCTTGTATATGATATTACTGTAATGACAGCTCGTGTATTTATTCTGCATCTGTGACGACAAATTGATGAACAAAATGACTGCTGAAAACGTGTTTGAGCCTTGTTAGGCCTTCAGTTGTGTAAAAGCTACTGTATATTTTTAATGTTGTAATGAAAGATTTATTTGTCAGATTGTCTACAAAACTGGATTTTAAAAAAATCTAGTCTGCTTTTAGCTACATGCATATACAGTTGAAGTCTGAATTATTAGCCCCCATTAGAATTTTTTTCTTTCTTAAATATTTCCCAAATGATGTTTAACAGAGCAAGGACATTTTCACAGTATGTCTGGTAATATTTTTTCTTCTGGAAAGTCTTTTTGTTTTATTTCGGCTAGAATAAAAGTTTTAATTTTTAAAATCACTTTAAGGTAAAATTATTAGCCCCTTTAGGCAATTTTTTTTTGACATTCTACAGAACAAACTATCATTATAAAATAACTTGCCTAATTACCCTGTCCTGCCTGATTAACCTAATTAACCTAGTTAAGCCTTTAAATGTCACTTTAAGCTGTATAGAAGTGTCTTGAAAACTATCTAGTCAAATATTATTTACTGTCATCATGGCAAAGATAAAATAAATCAGTTATTAGAGATGAGTTATTAAAACTATTATGTTTAGAAATGTGTTGAAAAAATTCTCTCTCCGTTAAACAGAAATTGGGGAAAAAAATAAACAGAGGGGCTAATAATTCTGACTTCAACTACAGTATATAATATAGAATAACTATAAAATATATATTATATATATTATATATATATATATATTTGCTAAATATATATTATTTTTTAGTTTTGAAAATATACTTTAAAAAGTATTTGAAATATATCTGCCAAATATTTTTTCTAAGAAAATACAGATAATTGGAAGAAAATAGGAATTTGATGTCAAAAATTTTTAAAGTAAGGAACTTTTCCACAATCTGATCCCTGCTGGAAAAAAATCATTAGACAATTGTAATGTTTTTGTAACCATTGTAATCATAAATCCATTAAAATCATTACCAAACAATTAGAACATCTGTGATGGAGTCTATTTTTATTAATGAAAGGTTTTAAATTTGGGTATGTGAAGGTTGAAATTATTTAGACTTTCCATTTTAAATACATGTTTATTGGGCCTTACAATCTCTTCTTTTGTTTGTTTATTATTTTATACAGTATGAGGTTTAAGTTCATATTGAACCTAAGTTGACAGAATTTGATTTCACAACACTGGCTGAACGAATCAATCAATGTTTAACAGCAGAATGAGATGAAAAGTTATGTAGCCTACATTTAGCCTATTTACTGATGAATGAGTGACCCCTGCTGGCGTAATATTAACTTTATCCCTTTTTCGAGTCCACGTAACGTTCTTCATAGTGTAAGTGTACCATTGATTTAGAGAGATTATTATAATGTATTACATATTTTCAATGTTTAGGTATGATACTGTAATTATTTTGATCAATTAACATTGTTATACGACAGCTAAAAACTCGCGCTGTTTTAGCTAAATACTCGGTCAGGAACTTTTTCTAGCGGAAGGATGATATTTAGTGATTTTACTTCAAAAACGTTTTGTTAATAATATTCCTTGTTAACAATAATACTTTGATATTGCTTCTCGTTAATATTAAGGCACAATCCACACTCACTTGTTGTTATATGATCTTCTAGCTGAATCCGTGTGCAACAGCATTTCAGAGGCGATTTGTGAAGGAAGTGAAGAAATGTGAAAAATGGAGAGGATTTTGAGTAAGTTTTGTATATTTTTGACCAAATAAATAATGAAATCTGCTCTAAAATGTCATCAGTTTAATGTCATGAACTGATAATTAATCAATACTGCAGTATGCTTTAGTTTTCATCACAGTGAAGTGTGGTATATTGTAGTAATATACCTATTTGTAGAAAATCTATTGTTTATTTGTTTATATTACTAGAGCTCTTGTTGTCAAAAAACTGCAGAATTGCCACAGCAGAAAGTATTTTACTATAGTATGGTTCAAAAACTTTATATTTACCATAAATTACTATTGTATTTTTTCATGTTGGAAATGGTTAATATATTAATATTATGTTTTTAAATATTGCAAAGTCTCTTATTATTAAGGTGATCTAGCAATAAATCTTTGATTACACTTTAATTCATGACGTGAATTTTTTTAACTAATAACTATAGAATTTTTCATAATGGAAATGCTTAATATCCTCATATTTTTAATATTAAGTTTTAATATTGCAAACTTTGATTACACTTTTATTTCATGAAATGAACCTTTACTATAATAGTCTGACTGCTTTAAAACTGTACATCATTCAGGGTATTGAGAAGGAGATGGTGAAATCTAACATTGTAACTACTGCAACAAAGGAGAAGGAGATTGTTCCCTGTGCAAGAGATGTGCTGGAGCTAGAGGTGAAAACATCACTTTTAATTTTGCTTTTATTTGTTTCGAATAGTGTGTGTTAGCTCTGCTTTTGCCCCTCCTTCAGCAGCACTGGTTCTGGAAGATTTTTTCTATTCATTTTTCCCATAGGGATTCAAAAACAATTTAGGGGTACCAAACCAACAAGCTATGAGGGAATTGGAGAAGACATTTGATTTGAAGCAAACAATATACAGTATATGGGGTACCTCAGGGATCTGTTCTTAGTCCGCTTCTCCCTTTGCAGCTCTATTATATAATACTTGATCATGATTGGTCAAGCCCTTTTGCTCTTACAGTACCCTGTTTTAACAGTTTGATACACAAAGAGACATTCAGAATGTTAATGTGATGTAATGTTTCCCCTTAATTACAACTTTAGTCTACATTGAGAAGTTGGAGCAGGAGCTGCGAGAAATCAATCATAATCATGACACACTCAGACAGAACCTGATCGAGCTGATGGACATTGACTCTGCTGAGGATGACCGAAGACTTCTTTGAAGAGGTAAAAATTCATTTCATTTTTAATAATTACATAGTTTTTCATTTTCTGTGTGTTTAGTTGTTTGTTTTAAAAGGAAACCTATTATGCCCTTTCTACAAGATGTAAAATAAGTCTCAGATGTCCCTAGAGTGTGTGAAAAGGAGAGTTAGGAGGGACATTTTGTAGCTAGCTTGAAGCCAGTGGTGCTGTCGGTAGAAACATCGGTCCAGTCTAGTCACTCCATTTAGTAGCATTTATTAGCATTAAGGATTTGTTCTCAAGTGGAAAAGTGTGTATGTGTGTGTGGTGTGTGTGTGGTGTGTGTGTGTGTGTGTGTGTGTGTGTGTGTGTGTGTGTGTGTGTGTGGTGTGTGTGTGTGTGTGTGTGTGAAATACAATGTGTCAGTAATCAAGGAAATAACAGAAATGCAATGCTTCAGTCTACCAACAAAATACATATCTAAACAGAAAATATGGTAAACATGAAACATAGGAGCAACTCAACTTAAATCATACAAGAGCCACTTACATGGTCAAATATGCACACACAGGAAAACAAAGGAAATCGAATTCAGTCCTCAGCACAGTTCAGCCATGTGCAGCCAGAAACAGGCAAACTGTGAGCACAGGTGCAGTTAATAAAGCCCTTGAGGCAGTCCTGATTGGCCAGAGATCGAGTGAGTGGAGATTGGAGTGAACTAAAATCTGAACAGGGGTGTGACATTAGGAGTCTGCAGTTTAGGAACAACTTCTCAACAGTGTGTATGTGAAGTTTCAGCTCAAATATCTCACAAGTAATGTTTTAAACTCTTTGAAACTGCACCTTTTAAGCTTTGATGTAATTGTGCCATTTTGGTAACTGTTGCTTTAAATTCAAATGAGATTGTACTGTTATAAAAGAGGGCGGAGCTACTAATGCCTATGTGTCAGATTCAAAAACAAGACTAACATTCTATGCTAATGTGGGAGAGAACATCACGGGGCTTTCCCCTTTGATGACATGTACAGATGGAGAATGTCAGTCAATGATTTCTGCAGTTTTTATCAAGTGTAATTATAAAAAGTAAAATATTTTTTTTGCCATTGAAGCTGGTTACTTTTTACACAACTGTGTTTAAACCCCTTATAAAAGTGATTTTGCATTGTAGGTCCTTTTAATAATTGCCTGAGAATTTAGATTTTTTTTTCCGAAATAGTTTCTATATAATTCCATATTCATTTTTTATCTTAATTTTGGTTTAAATGATATTAGTAGTTAAACTTTCTAACTTAGTAATTAAAAGTTTTATTCACAGTATACACTACAGGTCAAATGTTTGTAGTATATATATATATATATATATATATATATATATATATATATAGATATATATAATATATATATATATAGTTGAAGTCAGAATTATTAGCCCCCTGTTTATTTTTTTCTCAATTTCTGTTTACAGAGAGAAGATTTTTTTTCAACTGATTTCTAATCATAATAGTTTTAATAATTATTTCTAGGCTTAACTAGGTTAATTGGGTTAACTAGGCAGGTTAGGGTAATTAGGCAAGTTATCGTATAGCGATGGTTTGTTCTGTAGACTATCGAAAAAAATATATCTTAAAAGGGCTAAAAATTTTGTCCTTAAAATGGTGTTTAAAAAATTAAGAACTGCTTTTATTTTAGCTGTGATAAAATAAGTAAGACTTTCTCTAGAAGAAAAATATTATCAGACACACTGTGAAAATTTCCTTGCTCTGTTAAACATTTAGAAAAATTTAAAAAAGAAAAAAAAATTGAAAAGGGGGCTAATAATTCTGATTTCAACTGTATATAACTGTTGAATATTATTATGTGCCATTACAACCTATATGATTTTTAATGTGATCACAAGGGTATTAATATATAATTGCTTGTTTTTTAGGCCGAGTCTCTGCTGACCTTCTCTGAGGCTCCGTCTGAAGACTCGGTGTCGATGACCATCTCATCATTCATTACCAGCCGCAGAAACAGCAGCTCCAGCACCTCTGGGCCTCTAAATCTAGGGTATCTCTTACATTTTACACACACTTTAGAGTGAAAATCTATCAGCTAGAAAAGATTTTGCAGCAACCCTTTATAAGTAACTCTTCTGAAAATTTCTAATCATTTTGACCTCAATGGTGTATAGTTAAGACAAAATTATTAGCCCTTCTGTGAATTTTTTAAATTTTTAGTTGTTTGTGTTCATTCTGCTGTGGGACCCCTGATAAATCAGGGACTAAGCCGAAGGAAAATTAAAGAATGAATGAATTATTTTACAAGTGATGTTTAACATTATTTTCTTATATATGTCTTCTGTAGAAAGTCTTATTTCATTTAGTTTGGCTTGAATAAAAATGAATTAAATAATTAATTAAAAACTGCTAAAAAAATAAATAAAAAATTCTGACTGACTATAAAATAAACTACTGTTGTCCAACGACTTGCCTAACTAACCTAACTTGCTTAGCGACACCATCCTAATTAATGACAGTGTTTCTATTTGTGGGTTAACTAACCCTTTAAAATTAATGATATGTCTACATTTTTAAGATTTATTGCAGGTGTTATCAAACAAGAAAGATTTCCTGCTTTTGAAAGGTTCTCTGGCGACTTTTTCATGGCAATTTTGTCCTTCGGCATGCAGAGATACAGACCACAGAAGAACTTGAAGCAGTGGTAAGAGCATCATACTCTTAATTTGTATTTACAATGAAATAAATCTACAAGTCTTATTTCTTTTAAATTCAGTTTTGCATTATTTATTCTAAAATTCATCCTCGTGCATTAAATATTTGAAGGTTTTCTTAATCAAAATAATTGTCCCTCCTTTTAACATCTCTTTTCTGATTAGTGTTTACTGGTACAAAGTGTGGGACTTGATTGTCTGTTGTGAATTGATTGACTGACATGTCCCACCCCTGTACCAGTAAACACCAATCAGAGAAGAGATGTTAAAAGGAGGGACATTATTTTGATTAAAGAATACCTTAAACATAATTATAATGCAGGAGGATGAATAATTTAGAATAAATAATGCCGTTTTTTATTTAATATACATTAATATTTAAAGTCGATATGTACTCACTTAAACAGTCTTTGTTTAACGTTTTACTTAAACCAGCGTTTTACTGAACACCAATAGGTAAAAAAAAGCTTATTTAGGCTCAAAGACCTTTTAAGTGGGTTAAACAGTTCAATACCAGTAGACAATACTTTCAGGCTGACTTTGAAAATTTTTTCTGAATATTACAGTCTAAGGCAGTATAAAGATGTGTTTATTTTCAACAGAGGGGAGCTGTGAGAAAGACGTGTTCATTATATTTGTCCAGGGAAATCATGTGCGAGAAAAGATCAGAAAAGTTTGTGAAGGGTGAGAAACACTGTTGATATATATATGCATATAATTATTATTTTTTTCATTATTCTCAATTTATTTTTCTTTCAATAAGTCCTGAGGGTAGTTAAGTTTTTATTTCTGTTTTTCTCTTAATCTATTTATTGCAATGCACTTTTCTCCTTCTAAAGCGAATGGTATTTAAATACAGTTTTATTCATTTTTTTGTGTTTTATTATTATATTATTTTATTATTGTGTTATATTTGATTACATAAAAAATAATAATATACAAAAATATTACTGACACTTTTAAATTAACTCCAGAACAATTCTTTCAAGATTATTAGAAATCAGGATTTGGACATATTGCCACACTCCTCTTACTCTGAACGTACCTGGAAAGTACTTTTTCACTTGTGTGGGTTGTTAATTAAAAAAGAAAAAGAAACATGCAAAAACATTATAAGTCTGATATTGAATAATTGACCGTTTCTTTATCCAGTTAAAGTCAAAATTAGTCCTGTGAATTTTTTTCTCTTTTAAATATTTCCCAAATGATAACAGATACAGAGCAAGATATGTTTCAAGATATTCGTTTTTATTTTTAAAATAATTTGATGGTCTATATTATTAGCACCTTTAAGCAATATTTTTGTTTGATTGTCTACAGAACCAACCATTGTTTTACAATGACTTGCCTAATTACCCTAACTTGCCTAATTGACCTAGTTAAGCCTTTAAATGTCACTTTAAGCTAAATACTAGTATCTTGAAAAATATGTAGTAAAGTATTATGTACTGCCATCATGGCAAAGATAAAAGAAGAAATTAGTTATTAAAACTATTATGTTTTAGAAATGTGTGAAAAAAATCTTTCCGTTAAACAGAAAAATTATACAGGTGGGGCTAATAATTCAGGGGGGCTAATAATTATGACTTGAACTGTATATTCATGTGGGGTATTTTAAATATTATTTTAATCCAGTCATGACCGTATTTTCAGAATGACCAGTTGTAGTATAACATGTATATTTATTAATGACTGTTATTTTAGTACAGTATATTTGCATTGACTTGGAAGTTTAGATTTACACTCAGTAAAATCCTTTGACAAACAGGTTTCGTGCCAGCTTGTACTCGTGCCCCAAAACTTTATACGAACGCAAGGAGATGAGCAACAGCATAATGACACGAATGGAAGATCTCCGACTGGTCGGTAACATCGATATTTTCACTTACATGGGTTTTTAGGGAAGCAACATTGAAAAATAAATATCGTGAATGTTTGTGTTTTTCCTGAAGGTCCTGAGAAGGACAGAAGAGTATCGTGCTGGTGTTTTGAGCCGAGCGGCGGAGCACGTGCAGGAGTGGGGCAGTAAAGTTAAGAAGATGAAGGCCATTTACTACACACTCAATCTCTGCAACATAGACATCACACAGAAGCTGATCGTGGCAGAGATCTGGTGTCCGGTGTCAGATCTCACTGTGGTTCAAAACGCACTTATTAAAGGATCGGTACGTATGTTTATATACGATTAGTGTGCAGGGTGCAAAATATACATTGACGATTGGGGAGAACAACTTTTTGGTAATGTTAGTTTGTGTAATTCATGCTTCAGTATTTATTTAAATTACATCCAATTTATTATTCATTCATTCATTTTCCTTTCTGGTTAGTCCATATTTATCAGGGGTTGCTCTATTGGATTGAGATGCCCATCCTGCAGCAACCCAGTTCTAGGAAACAACCCATACACTCTCACATTCATCATACGCTATGGCTAATTTAGTTCATCCAATTCACCTGTACCATATGTCTTTGAACTGGGGGGGGAAACCTGAGCACCTGGAGGAAACCTACATGAACACGGGGAGAACATGCAAACTTCACACAGAAATGCAAACTGGGCCCAGCCTGGACTCGAACCAGCGACCTTCTTGCTGTTTTTTGACAGTGCTAGTGCTGTTTTGATGGACATTTAGTGTATTCAGACACCACAGTATCCTCTAATTAGCTATTTTAGAGGTTACTGGTAGGTCCAAACTATACAAACTATGGCATCTAATATGATTTTACTTTTAGGCTTTATGTAGAAACAAACACCATATTTTTGTGAACACTTCCGGTATTTGTTTATCTGCCGGTTTCAGACTGATGAATGGATATTTTCTCACATAGACTGATTGGCGTGATTATGCATTCACAATGGTATAAACATACCATAGGGGTGGTTCAAATGTATATTATTATATTATATATACTTTCAATTATTAACATTTAAAATACAGAGCATCAATTTGGGGATCAGTCCTACGCAAACCCCCCTGTATTTGCACCGTTAGACAGAATTTCCATTTTTGGGTGAACTACCCCTATAATGTGATCAGTTTAGACTGATTAATAACTGCCATACAGTTTTTTATGCTTGCTGGATTATTATGATTTTTCAGGAGCAAAGTGGTTCCAGTGTGACTCCAGTTCTGAACCGCATCCAAACCAAGCAGACTCCTCCTACTTTCAACAGAACCAACTCATTTACTGAAGGATTCCAGGCTATTATTGATGCCTATGGGGTTGGAACCTATCAGGAGATCAACCCAGGTGATTGGTTGGAGCTCTGTGGTTTCTATATAATATAGCTTAAATGATAAAAAAAAATGTATAAAAAAATTAAATAAATAAAAACAACCAAATAAATAAATTAAATTAAAATTAAATAAATAAAAATAAAAGTAAATTAATTAATTAAATTAAAAATAAAATAGATAAAAATAAAAGTAAATTAAATAAAAGAAAAAAGCAAAGAAAAAGAATACAAGTAAATAAACGAATAAATTAAATTAAAAATAAAATAAAATTGAATTAATAAATTAAATTTGAAATAAAATAAATAACAATAAAAGTAAATAAATAATTGAAATTAAATTAAAAATAAAATACATAAACGTAAGTACATTAATTAATTAAATAAAAAATAAAATAAATAAAATAAAAGTAAATAAATTAATGAATTAAATAAAATCTAAAATAAAATAAAAAAAAAATTAATAAAGTAAATAATTATAAGAAAATAAATAAAAAATAAATACAAATAATAAAAATGTATAAATAAAATTAAAAATAAAACAAATAATTAAATAAAATGTTTATAGAGATTAGAAAAACAATTCCAGTTTCTCTGGATTTACAATAAAATAAATATTTTATTTTGTATATTTATATTATTTTAATGTTTTATTTTTTGAAAATACAGTGTTTTAATAATTATTTTATTAGCATTTTGACTTTATTTTCTGTTTTATAATGGTTTTCTGCCACACACACATACACATACACATACAGAGTGAGAGTGAGCAATAAAATATAAAATAAATATAATATATTAAATTTAATATATTACAAATAATAGTATTGGATTTATTTTATTACTGTTTTAAACACTCAAAACATATTTTTGCTGCTTATTCAGACTACTTATTTTTAAGAGTTGAACCAACACAATTCTTCAGTTTTTATTGTGAGGGACTCAATTGCTTTATGTTCAATCCACTTAAATTTTGTAAAATGATTAAATAGCCTAACTGATTTATGTGGGAACACATGTAGGAATTGTGTGGAAACCAAGCATTTTTACAGTGTATATGCATGTTAAATACATTCTTTCATTCATACACACACACACAGCCTTAAAATATTACATATATATAATGAAGTAAATTTATTACTATATGTAATCATGCATTTACTGTATTTCCTCAGCTCCATACACTATTATAACCTTCCCCTTCTTGTTCGCGGTGAGTTTGGAGACTGTGGTCACGGTCTGCTCATGGCACTGTTTTCTGTCTGGCTCATCACACAGGCCGATATATAAGAAAGTGGAAAAAATGAGGTATGCATGTTATTGGTGCTCTAACAGTGTTTATATGCATCAACATATTAATTTCAACCCTGCATTAGAGTCTCAAATGCTTAGTTTGCCTTCTTTTTTCATTCATTTCTTCTCCCTCTCAGCTTACGGATGGTTCTGGTTGGTGGGCGTTTACATTATTTTGCTCATGGGATTGTTCTCCATATACACTGGGCTCATTTATAACGACTGCTTCTCTAAGTCCTTCAACATTTTCGGCTCATCCTGGTGTGTTCGACCCATGTTTTACCCTCACGGGTTTTGGCAGTATGTAAGATGAACACTTTTTTAGTCTTTAAAATAGTCTATATTCCATTCTGATCAGTTTTTTCCTTGTATCTTAGAAATGAAACACTGCACGATCATCACCATCTTCAGCTGAACCCGTTTGTGCCTGGGGTTTTTCTGGTCACCCGTATGTGTTCGGAATTGACCGGTTAGTGCATACAAAATTTTTGTTCAATACTTTGTAATCTGATGGATGCTGGACAACGGAGTTGAGGATCCCAAGGCAGGTTTATTAGGAGAATAGTCAGGCAGGCAATAGTCAACAGGGTCAAACAGATACATGCAGGCAAATCTAGAAGAGTGGTCAAATAACAGGCGAATGCATCAGTACAGGTGGCAAGCAACGTAACAAACAGAACAAAAGCAAGGGTCAGACACGGCAAGGCAAGGGAAACGCGTCGTAATGTTTCAAACAGTTAAACAACACTCAGTGAAGTCTGTGTGTTTTGTGTCCTGTATAAATAGTCCATCTAATCAGTTCATGAGCAGGAACCGGAAACCGGAACAAGTGTGTGTGTGTGGTGCTTGACGGATTTGTAGTTCTAGGTGGTACAATTTAAGTCCAGGTGAAAGTGAATGTTCTCCAGCGATGAGGATTAGATCACTGGTGATTGTTACAACTTTGTTATTTTTTAGTGGACCTTTTTAATTTTGGCATCATTTATGTTTCGCATTAGATAAATACAGGAGTCCACATTTTTTTAGATTTAGATTAGATTCAACTTTATTGTCATTACACATGTACAAGTACAAGGCAACGAAATGCAAGTAAATTGATCCCCCCCGACCGTACACCAACATCACAATTCCAGGGGAAGACAGGTCACAGGAGGTGGAACAGGAAATAAGATACATTTCAGGAGAGAGAGGCAAAAAAAACTCCTCTCACCTTGCTCTTGAGTTAGAGCAGTGTGAGATCAGGGAGAAAGAAAAAGCCCCAGCAATCTAGCACAAAAAACACTGACATTTGAAATGGATCAAGAATTTTTTTTTAATTCTTTTGAAGTAGACCTTTTATGTTTCTTTCTACAAATGTCTCTGATATGATATCCCTTAAGTGTGTATGTAAAGTTTCAGCTCAAAATACCACACATTTTTTTATGTTTTGGTGACTGTCGCTTTAAATTCAAATGAGATTGTGCTCCCACCCTCTTTTCAAAAAGGGTGGAGCTATAAATGTCTGTGCGTCAGCATATAACATTATTCTTCATTACCATGAATAATGGTATAGGCTGGACTTATAGGCTGGACTTATTGTTATAGGGTCGCCACAGCGGAATGAACCACCTATAACATTATTCATTACGCCTAAATGGATTATAACATACCCCATTTTTCTCTCTTAATTTTAGATTTGGAATATAGCATCAATAAGCTGTCCTTTCTCAACTCCTTAAGATGAAGATGTCTGTCATCTGGGTGTGGCTCATATGCTTTTTGGAGTGACCCTGAGTTTGGTCAACTTTGTGTGAGTATTAGATCATTCAATTCACCTTTATTTGTATAGCGCTTTACAATGTAGATTGTGTCAAAGCAGCTTCACATAAAAGATCATAGTAAATTGAAATAGTGTAGTTCAGTTCAGTTTAGCTCAGTTCAGTGTGGTTTAATAATCACTACTGAGAGTCCAAACACTGAAGAAACACTTAATCTCATAATAAATGAAGATAATCTCATATAAATGAAGACAAATGCCAATACAATGCATGATATGAATTCTTCTTTTAAATTAAAAGAGTGTGTTTCCTTTTCTTTCGGCTTAGTCCCTTTATTAATCTGGGATCGCCACAGCGGAATGAACCGCTAACTTATCCAGCATCTGTTTTATGCAGCGGATGCCCTTCCAGCTGCAACCATTCTCTGGGAAACATCCATACTCATTCATTCCCACTCATACACTACGAACAATTTAGCCTACCCAATCCACCTGTACCGCATGTCTTTGGACTGTGGGGAGGAAACCGGAGCACCCGGCGGAAACCCACGCGAATGCAGGGAGAACATGCAAACTCCACACAGAAAACGCCAACTGACCCAGCCGAGGCTCGAACCAGTGACCTTCTTGCTGTGAGGTGACAGCACTACCTACTGTGCCACTGCGTCGCCTCTCAAAAGTCATTTTTAAAAAAGTGTTTTAAATATAAGTATAATATCTGTTGGAGTGACTTTGTAACTTAGCAAATCTTTTTTTCATGCCCTGAAGGAAGCTGCAAGGGTAAACAAAAAAAAAAATACCCCATTACAGGGATAGTTCATAAAATAACTAAAAACTCTTTATAGTAGTTGGTTTACAGTAGGTTTTAGGTAGGATTAGGGATGTAAATCAAGACCATACTTATATTTATTTTAGATTTGTTATGTATTTATATATATTTTTGGTTATGCTTAGTTTTGTAGCACTGCGGTCCATCGAGACACTACATTTCATTTCATTTTATGTTCACACATGTAGTGGAATGACAATAAAGGTCAACTTGACTTCACTTGAAAAAACAAACAAAAAACACCAGTTTGGAACAAGTGGAAGATAAATAAACGACAGAATTTAAATTTTTGGGTGAACTATTCCTTTATATTTATCTTGGAAATCTGTGCCAGTAACATGTTTTTTTAATTTCCTTTTAACAGGCATTTTCGAAAGTTCCAGGACATTTCCTTCAGTTTATCCCGCAGCTGGTCTTCATGCTGTCTCTGTTTGGATATCTGATCTTCCTCATCCTTTACAAGTGGAGCGTCAGTCTTAGCTCTGAAACGGCTCCCAGTATTCTGCTGCTCTTCATTAACATGATGCTGTTCGATTACCAGCCTGAGCACAAGCTTCTGTATGGTGGACAGGTTTGGATTCATGTGTCTATAAAAGCAGCTTTTTTTCCCAACTCCCGGCAGTGCACAGTCGAAATGCTTTACAGATTGTAATTCTCTCCAGAAGCTGTTCAGATCTGCTTGGTTGTGACGGCTGTGCTGATGGTTCCTGTGCTGCTGCTGGTGAACCCTTTCTCATCTACAAAACCAGACATCAGGTGGGAGACTCTTATATACCAAGATCAGTTAATGCTTTTTTCACAGAAGCTTTTAAATTAATAGTTTTAAATGTTTTTTAGCTTTTTATTTACATAATAATTGCACTTTAAGAGACTGAAAATGTAAAAAAAAAAAATTATATAATATAATATATATATAATATATATATATATGTGTGTGTGTGGTGTGTGTGTAAGTAATTATTTTTATTTATTTTAAACAGTGGTGTATTTTATACAACCCAGGTTTATTCTGAAAACGTACCCTCCACGGACGTTCCTGGAGACCGCGAAATACGTCCCGGCGGCACGTTTTTTCTGCAGTTTTTGTTTCCGCGAATCCGCCAGAGGTCGCCGTGTACGCTTTTCGAGATCTCAAATTTCCCCCGTGAGTGCCATTTGTGCCTGCTGTTCTCACGTAAACCCACCAGAGGCCGCTGTCGGCTCACTTTTGGACAGACTTTCTGACTGATTGAGCAAACGATCAGCTGACTCACCCTCCCCCTTCCCTAAACCCAACCAATTTTATCTATTGACCCGCCCACCCACTTCCCTTAACCCAACCAACATGTTTCAAAAGCAATCCAAAAAATAAAAGCCCTTGTCTGATTTTTTTTTTTTACCACATCCTCACCCTGCTCTTCACTTGTTTGTTTATATTTTGGATTCTGTTTTTGTCTTACCTGCTTTATGGAGCCGCTCTTCACCAGACTCGAACATCCGTCTTCGTGGTCAACTCCTTTCTGCATCTCGAATCCGCCGACGGACGTGGCGCGCTAACGGGACAACTGGTTGCAGCCGGAATGCCGTCCATACAGAGGTAAGCGGTCAGCTAGTAAGCACGAAAAGGAACGGCGTCACACCGCCCCGTAGCATTCGCTTAAAGAAATGAAATGCAGCCATACGTACCTCCACCTACGTAATTCGCTGTCTCCAGAAATGTCCGCAGGGCTACGTTTTCAAAATGAGCCTGTGATTTTATATGTGCATTTCATGTGTAGTCTAAAGGCATGAGCAAATACTTGAAAACCAATGGTGTATTTCCATTTTTCACTTTTTTAGGACATAGTTGACACGTCCCCCTTACTTTAAGAGACAGCCCATTTAGAAACAGGTAATCAATGATAAAATGAACATAAAATTTTGGATCGCATTCAGCTTTTCCCCCCCACTTTTTAAAATATCTGCTACACCCCTGTTATAATTTATATTAGCTGCTAAAAACTTATAAAACTTAAGTATATCAAGTAAATTCTTATATAATTTTTATTAATCCAATCATTAACATGCAAATGAAAGTAAAATCATTGAGAGTGAGAGCGATTACAGAGTTTACATTTTTGGGTGAACTACTGCACTACCTTTAAAGATATTTCTTAACATGGACTGTTCACACCACTGCCTTCAGGAAGGAGGTACAGGAATGTGAAATTATCTTTACAGATATATTTTTTAAATCTATTACTATACAGTTCACACTATTGCACTTCATACGTCCTTTTGTGTGATATATTTATAGCATTCTATTGTGGAAGCGAAGAAATCATTTCATTGTACAGGCAAACGTATTTTCTGCTGTGCATTGTGCACATGGTAATATAAATAAAGTAAAATTAAAATTGAAATAGTTAAAAGGATTATTTACAACATAGGCTCATTCTGAAAACGTAGCCCTATATACATTTCTGGAGGTCACGAATTATGTAGCTAGAGCTACGTATGGCTGCATTTCATCTTTAAAACGAACGTGGGTATTATGCCGTTCCTTTTCGTGCTTACCAGCTGCTCGCTTACCTCCATATGGATGGCTTTCCTGATCTTACCAGTTTGTCCGCTAGCTGGACATGTACATTGGTGGATTTAACATGCAGAGCGGAGTTGACCGTGACAACGAGGTTCGAGTCCGATGAAGAACGGTTCCAGAAAGAAAAAGTAAGATAAACAAGTAAATAACAGGGTGAGAATGTTGTAAAATCTGAAAACATGGTAAAAATCAGGGCGTTTTTCTTTTTCTGGATTGCTTTTGGGTTTAGGGAAGGGGGTGGGTGGGTCAATCTGTGCTTTTGAAAACACTATTGGTTGGGTTTAGGGAGGGTGGAGGGGATCGGTCGGTTGGTCAGTCTGTCAACCGCAGCCTCTGGTGGATTTACGTGAGAAAAGCAGGCATGAATGGTACTCGTGAAAGAAATTTAGGATCTCATAAAGCGTAAACAGCGGCCTCTGGTAGATTCGCAAAAACAAAAACTGCAAAAAAACTTAGCTCTTGGGACATATTTCATGATCTCCAGAAGGTATATAGCGGTACGTAATCAGAATGAGCCTGGGTTGATTACTTAATTAGGTCTTTATGCAGGTGTTTGTAAACAGTCTGAATGATCAGCAAGGAACAGATACACGTTCTTCACTCTCACATCAGAAAGATGAAACGGTAAGCTCTTGATTTATGAAAACTTCAATGAAACACTCTGAATACTGTTATGGGTCCCACTTTATACTAAGTGGCCTTAACTACTATGTACTTGCATCAAAAAATAAACACAATATACTTACTGTATTTATAATGTATCATAGAAGATTTCTGGTGCTCTTGGGGTTGGATAGGGGTAAGTTTAGGGACAGATTTGGTGGTATGGGTAGGTTTAAGTGTAGGTTAAGGTGTTATCAAAATCACCATCTAATCCTTACAGATCGCTGGTAAACTCACAGATCACATAGAACTATAAACCTGCTAGTAAATGGACTACAAGATCCAGTCATGCAATTACACACACACACCTGAAGCTGCTCATGGACTGATTACTACTTACTATTTATACAGCACACAAACACACAGAAATTGCTGAGTCTTGTTGAACTGATTGTGAACATTAGGGCGTGTTTTCCTTGCCTTGCCTTTCCGTGTTTGACCCTAGCCTTGTTTTGTTTGTTTATTTATGTTGTCTGCTGCCTGCCTTTTGACCATCTGCCTGTTGCATGACCATGACTCTGGATTTCCTGTGTACATTTGCCCCTGCCTTGTCTCCCTTGTCAGCGTCCCCACTTCACTTTACAGGTGTACAGTGTAATTAAAGATGTAATTACAGATGTAATTAATGCAGGTTTTAATCAGTCATAAGTACAATGTAAAGATATGTGCTTTCACAATAAGTACATTGTAACAAATGATTATTTTCAGTGTAAGTACATATTAGTTAAGGCCACTTAATATAAAGTAGGATGCTGGAATGTTATATCTTCTATTTGAAATGCAAACCATTCAAATGTCTGTATGCTGTTCAACCAATAAGATTAATCGGGGTTGTTTTTCTTAAGGTAAGCATGGGTGATGTTTTCGTATATCAGGCCATTCACACTATCGAGTACTGCTTGGGCTGCATCTCCAACACAGCCTCGTACCTGCGGCTCTGGGCACTCAGCCTGGCTCATGCAGGTTTGTCCTGTCACACTTCAGTTTAAAGGGATAGTTCACCCAAAATACGGTTTCCTAACCTTTTTGTTTTGTTGAGTCCCTTTTTCCTCTGGAAAATATTGTAAGGCCCCCCTCAACATTTAATGATATTATTATTGCTCATATAAGTTTGCAGTAAGGATGGGCAAAACAAACGGTATGTTACTTATGATATCTAGATGTGTTTATGCACAAATAATAGCCTAATGTAATATATAAAAGCTGCCGGTCGATGTACCGGTCCGTTGTGGTGAAGAAGAAACTGAGCCGAAAGGCAAAGCTCTCGATTTACCGGTCAATCTATGTTCCTACTCTCACCTATGGTCATGAGCTTTGGGTCATGACCAAAAGGACAAGATCTCGGATACAAGCGGCCGAAATGAGTTACCTTCGAAGGGGGGCAGGGCGAGGACTCTTATGGATTGGGTGAGGAGCTCTGACACCCGGGAGGAGCTCGGAGTAGAGCCGCTGCTCCTTCACATCGAGAGAAGTCAGTTGAGGTGGCTTGGGCATCTGTTTCAGATGCCTCCTGGACGCCTACCTAGGGAGGTGTTTCAGGCATGTCCCACCGGGAGGATGCCTCGGGGAAGACCCAGGACACGCTGGAGGGACTATGTCTCTCGGCTGGCCTGGAACGCCACGGGATCCCCCCGGAGGAGCTGTAGGAAGTGTCTGGGAAGAGGGAAGTCTGGGGTTCTCTCCTAAGACTGCTGCCCCTGCGACCCGGCCCCGGAAAAGCAAAACATCCAAAGGCCATTTGTAACTGAAAAACCTAAGCCTTTGGGCTTTAAATTGGCCCTACATTAGTTGTCAATTTTTTTTAAGTTTCTTGTCAGTAGCTGTGACGTCTCTCGTCTCATTTTGGGTGTGTGTCAGTTGTTTTGCCTTATGCTCAAAAATTGCTCTGGGCTTGTTGTGGTATTGGGGTTGAGTCATCTGCAAATGTCTTATTAATTTGGACAGCCTCATGCATTCGTTAGGAAAAACTTTGGCGCAGATAATACACTGTGGCTGGGTCAGGGACTCTTTGTTTCTAGAAAATGGAATAAAACCATAGTTCAGGTAACTATCTTGTATTGCTAGCGCTGTGACCTGAAATGTTTGGAGCTTCCTCATCTGGGTCCAGTATGCTTGGGTTATTAGTATTAGCTGCTGAAGGCAAATCAGTGAGACTGTCTTCAATGTGGAGGACGAATTACAAATTTGTAAATATTTTTAGTCAGCCAGGGAGTAAAATGAATTAAGGCAACATGATCGTGACTAACTGTCCACTGCTAAAAATTTTTTTAAAAATATGACGTGACCCCCCACAGAGATTGCTGAGGCCCCTTGTGGGCCGGAACCCCCTGGTGGGAACCGCTAGACTAAATGAACTGCTAAAATGCATAAAAATGTAAAATGTTTGGTTGAAAAACACTCAATGGTTTTGGTGTAAATCTCCCTTAGATTGAAACACTAACTAATCTGACATAGATATGAATGCAAGTAAGTAAATACACCCCAAAAATTGTGCTGCTTGTTCAAACTGCTTACCTAAAATGAGCTGAATCAACATAGCTCTTGAGTTTTTGGGGGAACAACTTCATTGTTTTATGTTCAATCCACTTTCAATCCAACCCAGCATTTGTACACTGTATTGACCAAATATTCCTTTTTTGTTTGAACTGTCTCTTTAAAAAAACATTCGAGTAATTTAAAAGGAAAATCAAAGTTAGTGTGTTCTGTTTTCAGAGCTGTCCGAGGTTCTTTGGCGGATGGTTCTCCAGGTGGGTCTGAAACTCTCCTCTGGCGTGGGCTCACTCATGCTGGCGCTGCTCTTTGCTGCTTTCGCCATTCTCACTGTGACTATTCTTCTAGTAATGGAGGGCCTGTCTGCATTTCTGCATGCTTTACGACTCCACTGGTAAGACTAACACTTGGTATATAAACAACTAGTTTGAGACTACATTTAACGAGCACCTGTTCTCGTTTAATGTTTTATGCAGTGTGTAATGAAGCATAATAGAGCCATCTGCCAATTAGAACAGAGTAGGGCTGTCTTACCTAACCAATCAGATCAAAATAAGTCCATCTGACAAATCAGAGCAGAGTTGGGCTATCTTAAATTAGCAATCAGATCTAAGTAAATCTGACCAATCAAAGCAGAGTAAGGATATCTTACCTGACCAGTCAGATCAAAGTAGGGCCATCTGACCAATCGGAGGATAGTCGAGTTATCTTACCTGACCAATCAGATCAAAGTAAGTCTATCTGACCAATCAGAGCTGAGTAGAGATATCTTACCTGATAAATCAGATCAAAGTAAGTCCAACTGACGAATCAAAACAGAGTAAGGATATCCTATCTGACCAGTCAGATCAAAGTAGGGCCATCTGACCAATCAGAGTAGAGTAGGGCTATCTTACCTGACCAATCAGATCAAAGTAAGGCCATCTGACCAATCAAAGGAGAGTAGGGCTATGTTACCTTTGCGATCAGGTCAAAGTAAATCATCTGACCAATCAGAGCAGAATACAGCTATCTTACCTGATATATTAGATCAAAGCAAGTCCATCTTACTAATCAGAACAGAGTAAGGATATCTTACCATACCAGTGAGATGAAAGTAATTCATCTGACCAATCAGAGCGAAGCATGGATATCTTAGTCGGCCAATCAGGTCAAAGTAAGTCTATCTGACCAATCACAGCAGGGTAGGGCTATCTTACCTGACCAATCAGATCAAAGTAAGCCCATCTGACCAATCAGAGCAGAGTAGGGCTATGTTAGCTGAGCAATCAGATCAAAGTAAATCCATCTGACCAATCAAAGCAGAGTACAGCTATCTTACCTGATAAATCAGATCAAAGCAAGTCCATGTTACTAATCAAAACCGAGTTAGAATATCTTACCTGACCAATTAGATGAAAGTCAGCTAATCAATCAGAGCGAAGCAAGGACCTCTTAGTTGGCCAATCAGGTCAAAGTCGATCCGATTAATCAGAGCAAATTAGGGCTATCTTACCTGACCAATCAGTTCAAAGTAGGGCCATCTGTCCAATCAAAACAGAGTAAGGATATTTTACCTGACCAATCAGACCAAAGTAGGGCCATCTGACCAATCTAAACAGAGTAAGGATATCCTACCTGACCAATTAGACCAAAGTAAGTCCATCTGACCAATCAGAGCAGAGTAAGGCAATCTTACTTGACCAATCAGATGAAAACTTGGCCATCTGATTAATCAGAGCAGAATAGGATTTGGGAAAGTCAGGTTTAGAGAGAATGACCAATCAGGGCAGAGTAGGGCTATCTAAAATGAGCAATCAGATCTAAGTAACTCTATCTGACCAATCAAAACAGAGTAAGGATATCTTACCTGATCAGTCAGATCAAAGTAGGGCCATCTGACCAATCAGAGGAGGGTAGGACTATATTACCTGAGCAATCAGATCAAAGTAAGTCCATCTAACCAATCAGAGCAGAGTAGGGCTATATTACCTCACCATTTAGATCAAACTAAGTATCTGACCAATCAAAACAGAGTAAGAATATATTACCTGACCAATTAGACAAAATTGAGTCCATCTGACTAATCAGAGCAGAATAAGGCAATCTTACTTGACCAATCAGATGAAAGCAGGGCCATCTGACTAATCAGCACAGTAGGCACCTTAAGAGAGAATGAATTCTTGAAGTTTTACAGACACTGTGAAATGAGGTGCTGCAGCAATAAACATTATGAGAAAACGAGTGTTTTTGGCCTTAATTGTATGTCAACTTTAAAAAAAAAAGCATTAAAAATAGCATAAAGACACACTTTAGCATTGAAGAATCAGTGAGTGTTAGCATAAATATAGCAACCTTGCACCTTGAACTTGTAAGCTGCATGTTAGTGAAGGTATTTGACTTGTTCATGACCTTTGACACAGGCATGTTTGTTCGTCTATATTTAATCTATTAAAGTTGAGATATTCTGGATCTGGCTCAAAAGTCAAATGTCTCTGTACTTGATTTGTGTCCAAGTTTACTATTAATAGTGTTTTACCACATCATGAATGTAATAAACAGTAATAAAACAGTTTGATCTGTGTACAAAGCATGCTTAACTATTAGAACAACAGCCCAAAGAGATGCAAATGCAGTTATAATTAAAGCTTTATGTGTTTAATATGTTTGTTTTCAGGGTTGAATTTCAGAACAAGTTTTACGAGGGATCCGGACACAAGTTCACACCCTTGTCCTTTGACAGCCTCTTAAAAACCGAGCAGTAACAGGTGTTATACATGCTATTTTGGGGTTTTATTGTAAATATTGTCATGTGAATTCAAGAAATACATATTTTATGTTATAAATGCATGCTTTTGGCCTGATTTAAATATATTTAAAATGTTTTGTTTTACGTAATTCAAGTAAGTTAATTGTACAAATTAATAGCAAAAAAAGGGTTATTATTAGGGAGGTAGCTGGGTAGTTTTGGAACAGTATTACTAATAAGTTGTTTGCAATCATGTGGTTCTGGTGACGGTAGATTAATAAATATGATCATATTGTACAGAAAGTCCTCCCAATTTTGCGATGCATATTGGATATTGTATACTTTTGTTCATTGTATTTTAAGGTTTTATTTGTGTTACGGACTGTTTGGTCCATGTTCTTTCTGAAGGTTTCATTTTATTCCACTGGGTGGCAGAAAAGTATTTTTAAACTTGTTTTGAGCAAAATAAAGTTTCTGTCTTATAAAAATGACAAGGTCATATTATTGTTGTCATTAAGTAGATATTTAAATGTTCATTTAAAATTACTCCAAAAAAAAAAAAAAAAAAGCCATGACCATTAATCATGTTTTGATTTTCCGTTATTGTCCTGTTTAATTCCCAGCATAAAAACATGAGATCAGAAAATCACTAAAGATTGAGTCATCTACTTTTGCATATGAGCTCTTCATATATTTTCATCATTCTTCATAACCTCAGACTATTATGTTGTACAAACGTCTTCTCTCCGTTAAGCCACCCTCTGGAAATATTATGAAAAGAATTCAACTTTTCACAGGATCATTAGGACAAATAAAAGCACAACTCAGGTGTTTAGTAAGAGTATTTTATTTAGTTTGACCTGCAAAATCATCTGAAAACAACAGATAAACTTAGTATAGAAAGAAAGCAAAAGAAAGCCAGTATATCGTGCGCGCTCGTGATAAACCGCGGTCTTGACCGTGTTGTTCTGAAGCGCGGCTGGCTTGACCGCAGTGCCATAGTTCAAATAAGTCTTCATTGTTCAATAACCTGCTAAAACAAAAGAAAACATCACAACATTCCAACAAACAGGCATACAGTTACCATATTTTCTATTTTAAACTAAAGTTTGAAACTATAGTTTAAAATAGACGATGAGTGGGCTACGCTGCTCCCACCCACCATAACCCTCGCAGCGGGGGTCCCACTAACGGCCTCCGTGTTTCCCTGAGGGTCCTCAGGGCCCCATGTAGCACCCTGGCAAAGCGTGCATGAACCTTCTGGCCTCAGGGAGTGCACGAGCTATCCAGGTGCCAGTCCGTGCTGGTGGTTACCGGAATGTTGCTCGGCGGCACATTTTGAGCAACAAACAGGTAATATTCCTCGAGATGTTGCGTTTATGCACGTAAACCGCGAGGAATTACAGCACAGACGGGCCGAGTGAAGCTTCACGAAGCTGACTTAGTGAAACTGGCGTGGCTCCACTCGTACCGTCGGTATTGAACTCACGTACATACAGCAACACGAAGAAAACTGGCAACACTGAGAGAGAACTGAGGAGCTTTATGAGAATGCAGATCGAATGTTTAGAACGCAACGTCACTGGCTGAGAATGACGTCATTCTCCTTATAAGTGCTGAAGAGTTTAAGATTGATTGACAAGCACACACACACATAAATATGTACATGCCGGTGTTACTCTTCCGTTTTTCAGCCAATTTATATGACTATTTCCCCTTTATGAGGAAAAACTTTTGGAATTCCATAAAAGCCGCTCGGAATTTCGTATTTTGCCCGATTTAAACAACCATAAACAAGATAAAACCTAATATTTTGATGTTCTGATAGATTCCTATGTAGAAGAATCACTTCCTGCCCTCCAGTTGAATTTCGCGCTGCGCGTCATCAATCACCTTTGTTTAACTTTTTACATTTCTTTTTAAAAAAATATTATCCTGATTTGTATGTCTAATAATGACTAGTATAAATGTTAAATAAATATCAATGATGATTATGACATTTTTGTGCCGTTTGTTTTTAAATATTAATGATGTATTGTATACATTTAATTAGCAATTATAATAAATACATAATATATTCTTAATATTATGTTCAAATAAAAGGATAATTTTATTTAAAAAAAACATTGTCTTTTTATAATAAGGTTTATTGGTTAATGTTAGTAATGTATTTACTAACAAACAATGAACGATTATTTTTAAATATCTAAACGCCTTTATTTCAGCATTTATTCATCGGTTCATGTTCATTAATGAAAATACAGTTGTTCACTGTTAGTTCATTAACTAATGTTAACAAGCACAACTCTGTATTTTAATAATGCATAAGTAAATGTTGACATTATTAAATGCTGGACAAATATAACAAATGACATGAACTAATAGAACCTTAGTTTAAAGTGCCAAAAAAACATGTTAAAATGTAACTAAAACATTATTATTATTATATTTATCAAAATACTTTAGATATATTCTAGTCAGGGGCAGCATGGTGGCTCAGTGGTTAGCACTGTCGCCTCACAGCAAGAAGGTCGCTCTTTCGAGTCCCAGCTGTCCAGTTGGAATTTCTGTGTGGAGTTTGTATGTTCTCCCCACGTTGGCATGGGTTTCCTCCAGGTGCTCGAACATATGCTGGAATAGTTGGCGGTTTTTTCCCCTGTGGCGACTCCTAATAAATAAGGGACTAAGGCGAAAGGAAAATGAACGAATGAATGAATATTCAAGTCAAATTTAAACAGCTTTTATGATACTTTTAAAAAATGATGTAGAATAATGATTATTTACTGTACACTAATAAATTAAGTTGAAAAAAATACATTTTTTGAAGTAATTTGTCCCCTTTAAAGTGCAATAAAAACTTTAAAATTTTGAATAAGTTTTAAAATTTAGTATTGAACACTTGGATAAATAAGGTTGAAAAAAACTCAATTCTTTTGGGTGTAACAAGTTGAAGCAATTTAAGTTTTCACTTTTTACAGTGTACCCTGTTGTCCCAACAAAAATCGATTAAGTTACCTTAACAAATTTAAGTGGACTGAACAAAAAACAATCAAGTTGTCCAAAACATTTTCAAGAATTGTGTTGCTTCAGCTCACTTTAAATAAGTA
>NC_079458.1:8483411-8485911 GCF_903798145.1 Danio aesculapii
TTTCTTTGTTTGCAACATCGGTCGAGAGCCCTCCTGAGAAGCAGTCTATCCACATTCCTAAGGAGTACAGCTCCTTTCATGATGTCTTCTGCCCCAAGAGAGCTTCCCAGCTACCGCCGCATCGGCCATGGGACTGCGCGATCGACCTAGTTCCAGATGCCCAGTTGCCAAGAGGTAGGATCTACCCGCTCTCGCTTCCAGAGAATCAGGCAATGGAAGATTACATAAGGGAGGCTCTGAGTCAGGGGTACATACGTCACTCAAAATCACCAGCCGCCTCAAGCTTCTTCTTTGTGGCCAAGAAGGACGGAGGGCTGCGTCCATGCATCGACTACAGGGTCCTAAATAACGGTACAGTAAAATACCGATATCCCCTTCCTCTGGTACCAGCCGCTTTGGAACAGCTCCGAGAAGCTAAAGTCTTCACTAAATTGGACCTCCGCAGCGCGTATAATCTGATAAGAATACGTGAGGGGGACCAATGGAAGACAGCATTCGTGACCCCTACTGGCCACTATGAATATGAGGTCATGCCTTACGGTCTGGTCAACGCCCCCTCCGTATTCCAAAACTTCATTCATGAAGTCCTCCGGGAGTTTCTTCACCACTGTGTAATAGTGTACATAGATGACATCCTCATTTACTCCCGGAGTGAGGCCGAACATCGCCAACACGTTGCGGAGGTCCTACACACATTGAGAGAACATCACCTCTACCTCAAAGCGGAGAAATGCTCATTCCACCAGAAGTCGATTCATTTCTTGGGATACATCATTGACCAAACCGGTATACGTATGGATGGGAAGAAAATTGAGGCTGTTCTATCCTGGGCAGAACCCACTTCCATTAAGGAGCTCCAGAGGTTTCTTGGGTTTGCTAACTTTTATAGACGGTTTATCAAGGACTACAGCAGGATTACATCACCTCTCACTAATCTCCTCAAGGGTAAACCCAAAGGACTGGAGTGGACCAAAGAAGCAGCCGCAGCCTTCCGCCTTCTTAAGAAGGAGTTCACAAGGGCCCCACTCCTGACTCATCCTGACCCAAATCTTCCTTTCGTGGTGGAAGTGGACGCATCCACCACCGGCGTCGGGGCAGTATTATCTCAACATCATGATACACCGCCCCGACTGCATCCCTGTGCCTATTTCTCTCGGAAGTTGAGCCCGGCGGAGCAGAATTACAGCATAGGAGACAGGGAGCTTCTAGCAATCAAGCTAGCCTTGGAGGAGTGGCGTCACTGGTTGGAGGGAGCCAAACATCCGTTCCAGGTGATCACAGATCACAAAAACCTCCAATACATCAAAGAGGCCAAGAGACTATGTCCACGTCAAGCCAGATGGTCACTTTTCTTCTCACGTTTTGATTTCTCCATTTCCTATCGTCCAGGACCCAAGAATCTAAGAGCAGACGCTCTCTCTCGTTTACACGAGCATCACGATCATGAAGAACTCCCAACGAAGATTCTTCCCGAACACATCTCCATTTGTCCGATCACCTGGAACGCTCCTCCAGTCGTTGCCACTCCGGAAGCCCCTGCTCCGCCGGGATGCCCTCCTCATCGGCAGTTCATACCACCTGAACACCGGGTAGATCTGATCCACTCCTTACATACCTCGCTAGGCACTGGACATCCAGGGATCAACAATACTCTCTCGCTAGTATCCCAACGATTCTGGTGGCCAAACATGGCAAGGGATGTGAGGCAATATGTTCAGGGCTGTAAGGACTGTGCCCAATCCAAGAGCCCACGTCATCTACCCGCTGGAAAGCTCCATCCCTTGCCGATTCCGAACCGTCCCTGGTCACACCTAGGAGTGGACTTTATCACTGACCTCCCTTCGTCAGAAGGTAATACCTGTATTCTAGTCATAGTAGATAGATTCTCAAAGTTTGTCAAACTAATCCCTCTGAAAGGTCTTCCCACAGCCTTTGAAACTGCCGACAATATCTTTAATCAAGTCTTCAGGTCATTTGGTATTCCAGAAGATATTGTGTCGGACAGAGGTCCACAGTTCATCTCACGTCTATGGAAAGCCTTCTTCAAGCTCCTAGGTGTGGCCGTCAGCCTCTCTTCTGGATATCATCCCCAAACCAACGGGCAGACAGAGAGGAAGATTCAGGAGGTGGGACGGTTCCTGAGGACCTTCTGCAGTGGTCACCAGAACTCCTGGAGCCAGTATTTGGGCTGGGCAGAATATGCCCAAAATTCACTGCGGCAACCCTCCACCGGACTCACGCCATTCCAGTGCGTCCTGGGCTTCCAACCACCGCTCTTTCCCTGGGATGGCGAACCATCTGATGTCCCCGCAGTGGATCACTGGTTCCGGGAGAGCGAGAGAGTCTGGGACGAGGCTCATCAACATCTGCAGAGGGCAGTCCGTCGAAGCAAGGTAACCGCCGATAGGAGAAGGTCTGAAGAACCCAGATACACACCCGGACAAAAGGTGTGGCTATCCACCCGGGACATACACATGCGACTGCCCTCTCGCAAGTTAAG
>NC_079458.1:8493411-8515911 GCF_903798145.1 Danio aesculapii
AACTGATGACCTTCGCGGCCAATCACAGTCATTTCTGTTGAGCACATGAACACAATGGCCAATCAGCTCGGTTTAAATACGCACTCAAATGTTAGCGGGAAATGAACGTTTTTAAAGTTTAAGTATCGACATGATACTTTTGACAACCCTACGCCCAAATTATTTTAACTCACCACAAAATCAGTCATTTTAGTCACAAAAATTAGGTTTATTTCTTCCACTAAATCCTGGAGGGAGTGGTAAATAGCCAGACTCTGTACCTGCGATGATCTCCAGAGTGTGGTTTCCATCAGCCACTGGTATGCCGGCCAGGCTGAGAGCTGATAGGCTGGGATGAGATGCTAGACACTGGAGAGAGTTTTCTTGCACACCTGTCCCATCCAGATGAAGAGTTTGCAGGTTCTTCAGCTCCGCCAATGCAGACACATCACTCACCTTAAGGTTAAAGAGAGACAGAGGGAAATACGGTGTAAATATTCCATTAACAAACATTCCATTATATTTACTTCTAATAACGAATTTTTTACCTATATATATATATATCTATAAAAATATATAATTACTGATTTCTTTTATTTTGCCTTGATGACACTAGGCTTGGGTGGTTGTACGGTAATATGGTATACCATGGTATCTAAAAATAGCAACGGTATCCGTTTCAATATCGTTATATGGTCAAAAAAAACAATGCACTTATATAGGAGACAAGAATTAAATATGAAATATAATTTATTTAATGACTATAAATGCGTATGTGGTTCTCAATACGGGATAGTGTGGAGAAGAAAGAGGTGGGGAAAGATGGCGAGTCGCATACCAAGTGACCTGGTCTCGTAAAAGGACACAACTTCAGTTTGGCAGTATTTCAGGTTTTGACTGAACTAGAGGGGAGAGGTGGTAAATACGGACGAGGCAATTTGCAAATTGTGCAACAAAAAGGTGACCGCGAGAGATGGAAATACCTCGAACCTAAGGTTGCATATACGAAACTACCATCCACTAACTGGTGCAAGGATGGACCCGAGTTCATTCAGTGCAACAGTTTTAACGAATCCCGATGCAGGACCAACAACACCTACAGTTGAAGTCAGAATTATTAGCCCCCCTTTGAATTTTTTTTTTTCTTTTTTAAATGTTTTCCAAATGATGTTTAACAGAGCAAGGAAATGTTCACAGTATGTCTGATAATGTTTTTTCTTCTGGAGAAAGTCTTATTTGCTTTATTTCGCCTAGAATAAAAGCAGTTTAAAAAAAAAAACATTTTAAGGTCAAAATTATTAGCCCCTTAAACTATATATTTCTTCGATAGTCCACAGAACAAACCATCATTATACAATAACTTGCCTAATTACCCTAACCTGCCTAGTTAACCTAATTAACCTGGTTAAGGCTTTAAATGTCACTTTAAGCTGTACAGAAGTGTCTTGAAAAATATCTAGTCAAATATTATGTACTGTCATCATGACAAAGATAAAATAAATAAGTTATTAGAAATGAGTTATTAAAACTATTATGTTTAGAAATGTGTTGAAAAAAAAATCGTCTCTCTGTTAAACAGAAATTGGGGAAAAAAATAAACAGGGGGGCTAATAATTCTGACTTCAACTGTAAGTCCATTGCCAGTGTGCAGCCGATGATATTGGGGCCTTCAGGAAAACAACAAAGTACAAAAGGGACAGTGTTTATTGGAAAACCTGTACTGATGCAGTGACAAAATACTTGGCGAAGGAAATGGTCTCTTTCCACACCGCGGAAAAAAGTCAGTGTCTGCGCAATGTTTATATTAATTTAATTCTGTTTGACTGTTGTATTTGCACTTTTTAATAAACTGTTATTTGTTGCTAATAAAAGTTGTTAATATTGTTGTGCGTGTTTTTTGTTATAGTTTTATTATTAGTGTTTGGTATTCAGTTTCTAAACGGTTTAGGCACAAGCCAACAGTTGTCAAGATGACAGTACATAACATTTTACTAGATATCTTTCAAGACACTTCTATACAGCTTAAAGTGACATTTAAAGGTTTAACTAGGTTAATTAGGTAGACCAGTTATTGTATAACGATGGTTTGTTCTGTAAACAATTAAAGTAAAATATTGCTTAAGGGGGCTAATAATATTGACCTTAAAAATTAACAACTGCTTTTATTATAGCTGAAATAAAACAAATAAGACTTTCTCCAGAAGAAAAAAAAATATAGGAAATACTGTGAAAATTTCCTTGCTTCGTTAAACATCATTTAGAAAATTTTTGGAAAAGAAAAAATTATTCACAGGAGGTAGAATAATTTGACTTCAACTGTACCGGTCCACTCCAAATCTACAAAATGTAAAAAATGACCTTAGTGTGTTTGATACTGAGCATCCGCAGCTGTGGCACAGACGTGGGCAGCACTCTCAGTGTGCTCTCAGTGATGGCCGTCTGATTGAGGCTCAGTTGACACAGCGCTGAAGATCCAGACTGCAGGTACAGCAGCAGACCCGCATCGCTCACTTTAGTCTGATCCAGAGACAGAAACGTCAGACTGCGCAGTCCTGGGATCAAACGGAAAGACACATGATGCTTCTGTACATGATGATCTGTCATGGTAGTGCTTTGGAAAACACACCGTCTCACCTGTGATGTGCTGCAAACAGCTGTCTGTCAGTTTGCTACAAGACGACAGGTTGAGATGCTGCAGTTTGGAGAGGTTGGACAAAACCGAAAGACCGGCGTCTGAAAAATGATGGAAAACATATTTATTCATCTGTAAAATACTAATTTTAGGATCATTTTAAAAATTGTAATATAATAAAAAAAAAATTTCAAAGTGACTACATAATTGCTAGAATATATACAAATAATTTAATATAAAAATAATTTTACCAAAAAATTCAATAAGTAAAATATCTCTGGGTAATTTTAAAAAGTTATATATTTTAATCTGTCATTTTATTATGTTACATAGTTATAATATATATTATTATACATTTTGTTTAAACAAAAAAAATGTCGGTTTTTAGGATCATTTTAAAATTATGCTGTTATTGTTTATTATGTACAATTAAGTTTAAATTGTAGTATTTCAGGGCGGCACGTTATCTGAGTGTTTAGCACTGTCGCCTCACAGAAAGAAGGTCATTGGTTCGAGTCCTGGCTGGGTCAGTTGGCATTTCTGTGTGGAGTTTGCATTTTCCCCCCTTGTTGGCAGGGGTTTCCTCCGGGTGCTCCATTTTCCCACACAGTCCAATGACAGGTGATGTGAATAAACTAAATGGTCCGTAGTGTATGTGTGTGAATGAGTGTGTATGGGTGTTTCCCAGTACTGTGTTAAACATATACTGGATAAGTTGGCGGTTCATTTTACTGTGGCAAGTTCTGATGAATAAAGGGACTAAGCTGAAAAAAGGAAAATGAATGGATGAATTACAATATTTCTGTGTTATTTTAGTATTGAGTAGCTACTGTAGCTTAAAAATATATTATTTTACACAAACACACGCACACGCACACACACACTTTACCTTAAAGTCAATAGGTAAAATATCCCTGAATAATTAAAGAATTTTTTTTGTTAAATTATTATGTTAAATATTTATAAAATATGATATTAGAAATTAGTTTAAACAAAAAGTCTACATTTAGGGTCATTTTAAGATTACATCAGGTTATTGTCATTTCAATTATGCACTATTACATTATTATACAATTATTAGTTTTTTTTTTAAATAAATAAACATATAAATAAAAAATAAGTTTAATATTTAAATATGTCACTTATAAATGATCAAATAAATTATATATAAAGTATATAAAATATTACTGTGAAGATGATTAAAGTTTCAGGATCCCAATCCCTATTCTGTTTTTGTTCCCCTTTCCCTTGGCCCTTGAAACAGAGTGTGAAGGTGAAGGGCTTCAAACAAGGGAAAGGGGAACAAAAACAGAATAGGGATAATTCATTCCCCTAAGAATTGGGACAGCACTGCAGCACCTGCACATGTCATTGCGATCTCTTGCTTCATATAAGATCAGACGATCGCGACTGCTGTAGTTATTCCAGTTGTGCTATTTTTTGGTTTTTATCTTTAGGAAATTACTGAAGGCAACTGTATCATGTTATCATAATTTCCTAGAATACACCAGCTACAACGGCAGCATGGCTGTACAATGAAGAAAGCAGATGCACAAAAACAGAATAGGGATAATTCATTCCCCTAAGAATTGGGACAGCACTGCAGCACCTGCACATGTCATTGCGATCTCTTGCTTCATATAAGATCAGACGATCGCGACTGCTGTAGTTATTCCAGTTGTGCTATTTTTTGGTTTTTATCTTTAGGAAATTACTGAAGGCAACTGTATCATGTTATCATAATGATATAATGTGGCAATAAGTAACTATAACTATACTGTGCATTTACACCATGGCCATATAAATCTATGTAAACACAAAAACAACATTAACATTATAGCAGACACTGTAAAAAGCTCCTTCTCTGCTGCTAGACTTTTCCGACAGGGTATTCGAGTGTCACTGAGTGTCAGGATGTTGTGGGACTGCTATACAGGAGTTATTATTAGGGATTATAGATAGCAAAATTTTGTGTTTTTTATTTTAGCATTTTTTTAAGCATGACGGTAAAACACGAGCACGGTTTGTTTGTTTGTTTGTTGTAAAAATTCTCAATAATAACAAAAAATACTAATTTGTGCATCTGCTTTCTTCATTGTACAGCCATGCTGCCGTTGTAGCTGGTGTATTCTAGGAAATTTTCTTACCTCTTGGTTTCGAATGTGGTCCTGAAAAATTTTTTTCAAATAAAAATAAAAATTTTCCTCTCACCTGTAATAAGTGGAGAGTTGAGGAAGCTGAGGTGTTTGAGACAGGTGAAGGCCCTCAGCTGCCGCAGGAGCTCATTGGTAGTGTATGGGTAGCAGTTGAGGACAAACTTCTGTAGCGGGCAGCCAAAAAACAGCTCCAGTGTCCGCGGCCGAAGGAGACGCTCGCGTGCCATGTGAGACAACAAGAGTTCGGCCAGCTCTGGAGTCAAACATGCCAGACTGCTGCTGTACTGCATGCTGGGAGCTGAGGAAACAACACTGCGGTTAATACAGCAACCACAACTACACATTTGTCGATATTCAATTGTTATAATATCGTATTATACTTACACTATTCAACATATCAGGAAAATTAACATGAACAAAATTGATATGGTGGGCTCTTCAAAATACTGTCAAGAATTATTTAGTTTTTAAAGCTTTTAGAGTGCGTATTAAGAATATATAAATATTACAAATATTTTATTAGCAGTGGTGTTTATAATGGTGACAAATGCTTGGAGATTGAATTGATTAGCTTATTAGTTCAAACATGAACATTTTCACACGGTTATCTGATGAAATATTGATTGCAACTTATGTGGCTATTTATAGAGCTACTGTATGTTAACATTGTGCAAAAAGACTCCAATAATTAACATGAGTTATTATAAATAAACTCACAATGAAATCTTTTCTATGAAAATTACAAAATCTTTTGTTAATCTTGGCTGATATTAAAGCCTTATAACACTTAAAAAGTAAAAAAATAAAAATACATAAATAAATCACACTCATAATCTGATTAAAAGTTGTAATTTTTTTAATGGATTTATTAAACTAATAAAATTCTGTTGTATTTTAATTTATTTATTTGCTTCATTAGGTTTATCTTAGTTCAGACAGAAAATAATAGCACTGTAAATATAAATCATGTGGATACATATAAACATACACACACAAAAAATATTGATAATAATAATAAAATCAAAAAAAAAAAAAACTACTAGTCACTATCACTATCACAAAAGTTAAATTCACCAAATAAGAAAGAAAACATAACTATATACTATATACGTATATAAATAAGTTGTTTTTTAAATTAATATTTAGTTATTAGTTATTATTATTAATAATAATAAAAGCTATTGTTATAATTAATTAATATATTAATAATTAACAGTTACTGCTACATTTTTCTAATTTTAACGGGAACACTTTATTATAATGATACATTAGTTTATGTTGATGTATTTACTAACATGAACTAAGCTTAAATAATCTTGTAAAGCATTTATTAATTAGAGTTAAACATTAACTTATGGATTTTTACATATAAATTCAAAGTTGTGCTTGTTAACATTAGTTAATGTACTGGGAGTTAACATGAACTAAACTTATTAGACTTAAATAACATTAACTTTTTAACAAACACTAATAAATACTAGGGATGTAACTATTCACCATGAGTTGGTTGAAAATCGATTAAAACATATGACGATTCAAACCGGTAGAAATATTGAATTAATCACGATACATGTTTTGAACAGTGGGGGCGCTGTGTTTACAGAAGCAAACTTGCTTTACCCGCACATCAGCGTTGAGCAAGAGGTGGGGCGGTAGAGTAAAATAACAGCGGTGAAGTGCGCCAGACAAAACACAAACTGTGGGCAAATACTGCGAAAAGGCGTTTACTTACACTTACAGAACAAAGAATATGATGCACATTTTTATTTTTTGATTTATTTGTTTTTAAATTTACAATTTAGTTACAGCAGAAAATATATTATTTAGCAAAAAAATGTGCAGCATTTAAGAAAAAAATTAAAGGGCTCTTTACCTTAAATTTGATTCAAATAACTTATAACTGTTAACAAACCATGACTAAATCGTCAATTGTGAGATTAGTATAGTGAATCGTATCTAATCGTGGGTCAGGTGAATCGTTATATCCCTAATAAATACAGAAATAAATGTATTACTAATTGTTTGTTCATGTTAGTAAATACATTAACTAATGTACCATTATTCTAAAGTGTTACCGTTCTGCTAATATTTACTAATGAGACTTTATTACATTTATTAAGTGTTATCTATTGTACTGTATTGGAATTTAATATGATTGAAACAATTGTTTACTCTGAACATGTATATTGAATAAAGTAATACACTGTGTGTTTTTTGTTACTATACCTGTTAAAGTAACCTTTTTTGTAACTTAGGCCAATAAAGTTATAATATAATATATTGTGATAAATGCTTCGGCAATTAGAAACAAGAAATTTTTATACTGTCGTAATCCTATACACAACACGAGCTGGACTCTTTCTGACCTGTCATGAGGGAAACGGTGGCCCTGGTGGCCATGGAGCAGAGAGAAGGCACACGGGGGGTCTTGAAGGGTTTTTTGGGTGGCGAGGGCTGCCCGTGTGTTGAATGCTGATCGTCATGATGGGCTCCTCGCTGTAAACGCTCCACTGCGGCCTGACCTGCAGCTCCTCGTAACGCACGACCTTCATCAGGGTCTGCTGGGTCATCAGGCTCAGCCTCCCTTCAGTACACAACCAATCATAGTCACTTAAAAGTACTGTATGGACATTTTTCACTCTTCTAACGCATAAAAATACCATACAAGTTTACAATTATTTAATAAAAATGTTAAGTAAACATTTGAATTTATCTGAAAAACGATGCTAAAGTCAGTTATTCTCCTTTGAAATTGCGCATTCTGTTTCGGAATGTCTGGCTGCGTTCGAAATCACGTACTTCCTTACTATGTAGTATTCGAAAAACAGTACACAAGAAGTACACCGATGACTACTTCTGGCGAGATTCTGAAGTGAGCATCCAATGGACGCTACACTATTCCATGATGCCATGCATGAGAATTCATGAATAGGAGTGAAGCGACACTACTGATGCAAATACATCATGTTATAAAGACAAACGGTGGATCTAGAGTTCCATTCACACTACTCACATTCATAATGCACAACACACTTTTCTAAAGATTGTGTGGTAAATTCAAATGTAGATGATTTCAGACGCAGCCGCTGTCTTTGTTTTGGTCAATCTAACTCTGTATATAAATGTAAACAGTATGCATGTGTTTTTTTTTGTTGTTTACCTTTATTTAACAAAAAAACTCTTTAAGAATAATAAATCTATTTCATACTAACGTACTGGCCAAAGTGAGCAGCAAGACAGAGTTTACAGGATAAACTACACATTAAGAACACCCTAGACAGAAAACTACACAGAATCAGCCTCGATTTCCTGAGTAGTTGACTGAAAATGATTCGAAGACACCCATTTTTAAAATTTCAGTGTAGACTGAAGACTTAAGACTGTGTAAAGTCTATTGTATTTTCAATCATGGAAGAAACTCAAATTACCATTGTGAGCTCAGAAACAGCATTTACTGACATAATGAATAACACCTGTTGAATTCACTTTGTAACTTTGATTATTTTTTCGAGCTGAGAGAGCAATAATATACTAAAAAGAAAACTGAACGGTTAAAAAAAAATAAAGGCCGAAGGATAAATTATCTAACAGTCTGCCCAGAAAACAAAATTTAGCTGTGATGCTATTGTAATATCACACTGAAATTTCTTTCTTACATTAATCTGTGTATTAAATTATGTTTGTTTTTTTAAACCACGCACTAACTAATTATTAGCCATTAAAATAACCTATTAGAGCTGTGAGAATCTTACCTGAGTCTGTTGCCCTGCTCTGGCCAGTGATGTCTCAGCTCCAGTCCTCCTCTTGCCCTGTTCTCCATGAAGAAGGGCAACCGTGGCAGCCCTGTCAGAGTGAGAGGCACAGCTTTAGAGTATTAAATATGAAATATCATTACTATTTAAAATAACAGGTTTTGTTCCTTCAATATATTTTTTAAAAGGTAATTTTTATTCCTGCAATGTAACGCTGAATTTTCTGATCTGAATACTCTGGAACAGCCTTCCTAGCACAGTTCGGGAAGCAGACACACTCTGTCAGTTTAAAAGTAGATTAAAGACACATCTCTTTGTATTAGCATACACATAAAACACAAATGCTTTTGAAATCCAAATCCTCTAAGGGAATGTTAGTCTGCATTATTTAGGACAACCAGTGTCGGGAATACGTCCCAAAAGACATTATAATTTGAACGGCATCTGCGCTTATGTTAGTGTTTTTTTTATTATTCCCGAGGTTTCCATAATCCTGGATCAGGCCGTATTCTGAGCAGCTGCTGTGGTGGTCATGGAGGAGTGAAGAGTATGAGACTGATTCCTGTAAGACCCCAGTGACAGAAGAGTCTTCGCATTGATCCTGAAGGGCCAGCCTGTACACCAGCCCGGTGACCACTCCAACCTGCAGCTTCTCCACGATGGACGTCCAGCATTCTCCGGCCTCCGAAGCCTAGACTGCAGCTCTGCACAAGACGTTTGGCCAGAGGAGAAATGGTCATGCCCAACTGAGCCTGGCTTCTCTCAAGGTTTTTTTTTCCTTCACTTTTGCAAATTGGTGAAGTTTGTTCCTCGCCGCTGTCGCCACTGGTTTGCATGGTTCGGAACTTGTAGAGCTGCGCATCGATGGATTACTCTTCAGTGTTTAAACTCTCAGCAGTGAAAATGAACCCACACTGAACTGAACTGAACTTCAACTCTGAAAACTGGACTTCAATTTACTATAATCTTCTATGTTGAGCTGCTTTGACACAATTTACATTGTAAAAGCGCTATAGAAATAAAGATCTATTTAATTACATTGGATTAACTAGGCTAGTTATGTTAATTAGGCAAGATATTGGATAACAGTGGTTTGTTCAGTATAACCAAGGGGGCTAACCTTCAAAAATATAAATAATAAATTAATTAAAATCTGTTTTTATTCCAGCCAAACTAAAAGAAATAAAAAAAAATTCCCAGAGGATAAAATATTATAGAAAATACTGTGAAAAACGTCTTTGCTCTGTTAAACATCATGGGAAATATTTGAAAAGGAATTACAATTTCACAGGTCTGCAAATGATAAACCTTATAAAATACACAGATGTGATTTATATATAACATATCATCCCCAAAATCATTTTTAAAGAATCTAAAAATATATTTGTTAAAAGTGATAAGATTTTCAGAATGTATTCATTTCAACAAGTAACCCAGACCTGGAAATCACAACTTTAAAACCCCTGATATGTCCAGGTTTTCAAGAAAAGAAAAACATACAATAATATGTTTGTAAATTCAAATTATTCTTAAATTACATCTTGCTGCTACCAAAATGAAGCAAGCATTCAATTACACAGTCGCCACATAAAAACAGTCACAGTAGAAGAAACTGGGTAATAAGCTAATTACCATATATTAGCATGTTCAGACGCCGGCCAGATAAAATCAATCCAGCTGCGGTTAATTCCTGTCTTTCGTATACAAATGAACATACAATCTCCTCTGTCGACCTTCACAGCATCCTCAATAGATTTCAAATGAATAATCCAGTGAAACTATGCAGTTTTAGCATACGCGAGTACGAACAGATTGCACGCTAGTAGTGAGATTTATCAGCTGAGAGAGGTGAATGGGTTTTTACTTATAACCAGGTCTAAACTAGGACAAGTAAGGACATTCACCTCTTACCTAATACAGCGTTTTTCACACTTTGGTCACTTACTAAAAACCCATGCGTAAGACAACACCGGGTTACTGGATTCTGTGATTCAGACTGACCTGAGCACAGAAGTCCAAAGGCAGCAGTACTGTGATTGTTTAAGATGTCTAGTATATGCTGGAACATTTACATTGTTTAATTCCATATTTTCTGAATTAACCAAACCAGCCAGCTATAAGGAGAAAAAAAGTAAAAGAAAACCAGACTAAATGGCTGAGATGATATGGATGTGATTATTGGGGTTTGAGCACTTTAAGGCCTTTAGGCATTAATAGATTATTTATCATTTAGAAAAACTATAAGCTCTTCAGTAAATAATGAAAATTTTATTTTAAATACAATTTTAGTCATTTCAGGTGAATTGGTGTAGAAAAACAGCATTTTTTTTTACCTTTAGGACAGATATAGCTCTATGTATTGGCCAATCTTATTAAATATTAGCACTTTTCTTTAGACATGTTAAACATGTTCCCCAAATTTCGTCAAGATTAGTTTTCATTTAGGAATTATAAGCTTTTAGTTGTTTTTTTTTTTTGGCCACATTTTGCAAATAACCTTTTTTTTAACCTTTACAACAGGTATAGTGCTATCTATAGGTCAATCCTGCAAAAAATTGGCATTTTTCTTTAGACTCCCACATTACACATGACCACCAAATTTCGTAAAAGTTTGGAGTTTTTGTTTTGGAATTATACTTTTAGATTTTTTTGCCCACATATATTGTAAATAACCCTCACATAGTTGTTCAAATGTAAAAAAAATAAATAAATAAAAAAATCTATTTATTTATTTTGGAAAATATTTATTAATAATATTTAGATAATAATTATTGATCTAGGCCTTTTGATTATTGATCTATTTGACTAACTACAAGGAGAAAAAAGTAAAAAAACTGATTAAAAGACAGAGATGCTATAGATGCAATTATTGGGGTTTGAGCACTTTAAGGTCTTTAGGCATAAATAGATTATTTATCATTTAGAAAGTCTTTAAGCTCTTCAGTAAATAAAGAAAATTTTAATTTTAAATACAATTTTAGTCATTTCAGGTGAACTGGTGTAGAAAAACAGCAGTTTTCACCGTTAGAACAGGTATAACGCCATCTATTAGCCAATCTTGTTAAACAATGGCACTTTTCTTTAGACTTACATGTTACACATGCCCACTAACTTTCTTAAAGTTTGGAGTTTTCGTTTTGGAATTATAGGCCTTTAGACTTTTTTGCCAACATTTTGCAAGAATAGCGCTATCTATAGGCCAATCCTGCAAAAAATGATAGGCTTTTAGATTTTTTTGGCCACACACATTGTAAATAAACTTCTTATAGTTATTCAAATGAAAAAGTCAATTTATTTTTAGATAATATGTATTGATAATATTTGGATAAAAATTATGCATCTAGGTCTATTGATTATTGATCTTATTGACCAACCAGCTACAAAGAGAAAGAAGTAAAAGAAAACTAGACAGTCGGACCTGACCAGATTTCTTGTGGCGCGGGAATAAATTTCCAAATAAAGTGCAGGAGCGCTCGGTAACTGGTGTAATTTGAACGGGAGCGGGCAGTATAACAACATCGCTCCCGACCAATTTTATTTATTTATTATTTTAATTTTTGGATAATTAATGCAGTCATATAATCCATGAACAAAACCAACATACAACGAGAAGTAAACTATTTTTTTTTAAATCAGACAAAAATGACAAAGAAAAAAATGGCTGCTAAAATCAATTATCGAGCTTTGAGCACTTTATTTAGGCATTTAAAAATATTTTAAAACTAATTTATCATTTATGAAGCCTTTAAGCACTTCAGTCAATTATGAAAAATAAAATGTTTTGATATTTTAGGTGAACTGGAGTAGAAAATAAGCATTTTTACGCTTTATGACAGTTGTAGCACTGGCCAATCTTGTTTTTCAGAATTGGTACTTTTATTTGACGACTGGAGCTTTAATTTTTAAATTATAAGCTTTTGAATTTATTTGGTCACAGATTTCCAAATGCAAAGGTAGTATTTTTTTTTTTTTTAATAATTATTAATCTATGCAGTCCAGAGATTTGTATAGCACTGGTTTTATAGAGTACAGTGAAAAATAAAGGACTAGTTTGAATGTCGTTTATTTATTTATTTTTTTAAATAATGTCAGCAGTAGTTATTGAGGCAAATTTTTCAGCATGAGCACATCTAACATACAGTAGGAGTTAGAACAGAGTTTTTACTTGTAGAATCCAAATATTCTCTAATAATAATAATCAGATAACATCAATTGATGAACAATGGCGGACATTCTGAGAACATTCAGTAAACCAAAGCCGAAATAAGAATGTCTCTATATGATTATAAAAACATCAAATATTTTAGTTGTTTAGTATTTGATAAAGCATTTACAGAGTCATGACCTTCAGTTAGAGGAGATAAAGGTCGTTTTTGCATGTTTTAGAGGATTCTCTGTAATTACAGAATTGTTGGCAGACTCTCCGTTCATTACGGTCCGTGTTTCCTTTTAGAGATTAAGGCCTTTTCTGATTCATTGGAGTCCAAAAGCAGCGAGCACAGCTTTTTAGCTCATTCCAGACTAACAGATATCAACATCTATTGTTTACAGTCTCATCATGAATCCCTCTTTGATCCCTGATTAAAGTGTTCATTATATCTGGGAGCTGTTCATTTATTTATTTTTTATTCCAGCAGAGTTGATTGTGATCAAGCCAGCTCTAATTATCATGTTAATTGTGATGATTTCATAACAGGGAAATTCTGTTCCACTTTTTTAAAATTATTTTTGAAGTGTTGCAGACTACTGCATCACAATTATTACTAATGCATATCTGTTGAACACAAAAGAAAATATTTTGAAGAATGCTGGAAACCTGTAACCATTGACTTCCATAGAAGGAAAAACAAGTACTATGGAAGTCAGTGGTTACAGGTTTCTAGCATTCTTTAAAATCTCTTCTTTTCTGTTCAGCAGAAAGTCAAAGGTTTTGAAGAAATAAATTGAGTAAATGATGACAGGATCTTGTGTTTTAGATGAACTATCTCTTTGAAGTAAATGGTTACAGTATATACCTTCGAAATTAAATGGAGGTACAACTTCTTCCTCTTGTTGCTCCTCGTTTTCCAAATGCTCTTCATCTTCTGCATCACCTTGCACCAGTTTCTGGCCTCGTCCTGCGGGAAGAACATACACAATTAAAGAAAATCCCTTTAAATAAGGGTTGTGTAAAGCAGTGTTTTCATGTTTTGTTTTGTTTAAGACCAATTGAAATTTCAAATTTCGCTGGAAAATTAATCAGTACAAAATGTAGTTTTAGTTTGTGAACAATTGAGGACATTTCTGACAAACTCAAAATAAATTTTTTGTAATTTAAAGCTTTTTTAAAGCTAATCAAATACGATAATGTTGCCAGACACCTGTTGTTATGCTCATTTATTGCATTAGAAATCGCTTAGAAATGTTACATTTTAAGTTGTTTTGATCATTCTAAAATCCCTCAGCCAAAATCTGTCATCACAGTGGATCATTATTATTATTACTAGATTATTATTATTACCTCCATATGTACATGCACATTAGCTAGTAAATGTAAATGATGCTAATTGGTAAATACACCAAAACAAAAACATACACTACTGGTCAAAAGTTTGGGGTCATTAGGATTTTTAGATGTTTTAAAATAAGCTTCTCCTGCTCACCAAGGCTGCATTTATTTAATCAAAAATACAGTGAAATGTTATTGCACTATAAAATAACTGTTCAAAAGTAGATTATAATTTCATTTAATAATTTATTCCAGTGATTTTAAAGATGAGTTTTCAGCTTCATTACTCCAGGCTTCAGAGTCACATGATTCTTCAGAAATCACTCTAATATTTATTATTATTATTATTATTATTATTATTATTATTATTATTATTAATGGTTATAGTAATAAAAACATTTGTAATGACTGGAGTAATACTTTCATCTGAAACTACATGCAATAAGAAAGCAGTTATTTAAAAGTTTAATAAATATATATATTTTTAAATATACATTTATTAATGCTGCCTTGATGAACAGAATATTTTTCTTTAAAAAATACATGAAAAAAACCTGACCCCAAACTTTTGACATACCCCAAAAAAATATACCCCATACCCCATACCCCAATATACCCCATACCCCAGTCTACATACCCCAAAAAATATTGGGTGTTGTCAATATCATTATTATGAAGCCATTATTATTTCTTCTTGTTAGATGTTACGCTAACATTGTGGGCAACATTCCAGTTTTGCATATAAATATAATTAGCATCTTTTGATGGAAATATAGCTACTAACATGTACTAAAACACTAAAATAAAAACACAAAAGGGGACCTATTATGCAAAAATCACTTTTATAAGGGGTTTAAACACTGTTGTGTGGCAGCAATCTGTGGATATAAGCAGCTTCTAATGGTAAAAATTTATTAATTTTATTTTTTATAATCGCACTTGATTAAAGTCTGCAGAAACACTTTGATTGACATTCCCCTTTTGTATGTGTCATCAGAGAGGGAAAACCCCGCCCACTAGTGACCATCTCTTCCTCATTAGCATAGGAGGCAAAGTCTTGTTTCTATATCCTCCTCTATGCTGCACATAGGCATTTGTAGCTCCGCCCTCTTTTAAAAAGAGCACAATCTCATTTGAATTTAAAGCAACAGTCACTAAAATGACACAATTAGGATCAAAGCCTAAAAGGGTCAGTTTCAAAGAGTTATAAAACATTATTAATGTGGTATTTTGAGCTGAAACTTCAGAGGACATCATGGACTTATTTTAAATCTTGTAAAATAGGTCACCTATAAAATCTAAAAAACAAATTTACCCCAATAGTGAGAGGGTCCTGATAGTGGTGGACCGACACCAGGAATCCCGGCGTACCCCACTGCTTCCTCCCACAGCTGATGAGGGAGAGGTGGAGGCACTTCCTGTTCCTCTAAAGCTCCAGCCTCCACCTGGGGCAGAGCTACTGGCTCTTCTTGTGGCTCCACCTCTGGCTGCTCTACAGCAGCCAATCGTGGCGCTGGACTGGGCGGGTCCTGAGGCGTCTCGGGAGGCGTGGTCTGTATGCAAAGTGCAGCGTTGGGGGTCAGTCCGAGAGAGCGAAGCGAGCAGGTCAGCTCAGTTTCTCCAAAACGCTTTCGAGGAAAACCTTGCAGGAGTGAGAAGGCAGGGAGCGACGGGTGGCGACTGGCAATGTATTCAACAACCTGACTTAAAGGAGTTTCAGCAGGGAAACGTTCACGCATAGATTCTCCAGAAGGTAGACGGATCTGTAAAACAGACACAATGACGTCAAACAGGTTTGACTACATACTGGATAATTGTAGCAGAAGTGGTTGTTAGAGAACAGAGGACACACACCATGAGGATGCAGTGGTTGTCCACGCTTGTCTCCACACGTCCACCCAGTCTCTGCCCTTGTGCACTGGAGGGAGATGTGTCAGCTGTGGCATCAGTTTGGGCCTTCTCCTGCTGACTGCGCCGGTCCTCTGCTATCCTCTTTAATACCAACTCACGCTCCTGATTAAAAAATAAATTTAAAAAATTCAAATTTTATCATATAATAATTATGTTATTTGTTTAGACATTTTTTTGTCATTTAAAGTACACAACGCTAATCCATATACTGTATATATTAGGGCTAAACAATATATCGTTTATCGCAATGTGTGTATCTGCAATAGTCACATCACTGGATTTGATTATTATTTAGATTTTTATTATTTATACAATGATGATCATGTTCTTTTACATTTGATTTTCTAATTTTTGTACTTGAATACTGTTTGACTCCCTAGAAAACTTTTTAAAAATTATTTTTGCAGGTAGTTCATTATAACTTATGCAGAGCACAGCATAGAAAGAAACTTGATCATCCCCAGTCGATCTAAATCAGGGGTGTTCAAACTTTCACCTATTAAATGCCAAAAAGCAAACTTGTTTGAGGGCTGTGGGCCAAATATATATGTACCAAACCTGTATATATTAAATTTGCCAATGGTAATTACCTAATTAATTCAGTAATATTTCAAAATAACAAGAAAATGTTGCTTTAAATTATATCAACTAATTTAATAATGAACTTATTACAGTAAAAACATAAACAATCCCATTTATAACGCAATGGAGTTTAATGCAAAAACACTAGTCGAGCTGCTCCTGCCTTTACCTTGCTTTGCTCGCAGATAACTTGTGCATTGTCCTCTATCTGTCAAGTGACAGTATTTACATTTTAAAAGTCTGATTCATTTACAACATTTAATTGAATCATTTAATTTCAGTTAGCTTTTTTGTAGCTTAACAATAAAACAAATAAACAAAAAGGATACATTAATATTGAAATGCTGATCTCCGTCAAAGCAATTCGCCCACAACCACCAACCAGCTCCCCATCATTCTCCCTCTCGTTTGAGATGGGATGGCTACTTTGGGAACCTCTGATCTAAATGAGTGAAATTTTTCCAAATAGATATATTCAAATCATCTAGTGAAATTATATTCATGCCGCAATATATATCGTGGCAAAAGAAAATATTGCAATGTCTAATTTTTCCAATATCGTGCAGCCCTAAAATACATACATACATGCATACATGCATACATACATACATACATACACACATACATACATACAAACACACTTTAATTAAATAATAATAATAATAATAATATTTATATTTTTATTGAATTCAAATATATCCATCCATAGTTTGTGTAAACATTTTTTTTTATAAATGCATAAGAAATAAATAATAAAATGACAAATGATAAAAGTTTTATAAAATCTGATTACAAAAAAAATGTATGTGTAACTTATAATAGTTTTCAATAAATACATAAATGTTCTTTTTTTAAATAAAACAAACAAAATATCATGATTAATTATCTATATATTATTTATATATATATTTTTTTTTTTTACATTTTTGCCTATAATAATATGCCACTGTATTGAATATAGTTCTGTAATAAGAAAATAATACCACACGCTTTACTGTAAGAATATGAAACGCTTCAGTGATTCACCTGCTTCTTCTGTCTTCTTTCTGCTCGAGCCTCTTGGGCCACTTTCTGCCTCTGTTGCTCATGAAAATTACTCTTATCCTGCTTGATCCTGGTTTCCAGAGGCAGCTGCTCTTTTGTTGTCTGAGCATTCACAGATGGAGGTGCCAAAACCAAAGAAGGACCTAAATAAGGCCAAAAAGAATGAATTTCTGCATTCCTCTACATTGCATAACACTTCAGAACCAAGTATTTACATACAGCTAATGATCTTAAAATCACATGACCTCTGAGTCACAGACATAGAGCAAATCTCATTTAGCTTCCCAGAAGAATGTTAATACAATTGTGAAAGAGGTCTTGTGCCAGTAAGTGAGCAGACTGTGCTGTGGTTACCTGTTGCTTCAGACTGCGAGTTGTTATTGGAGCTCAGAGCATCTTTTGGAGGGTTAAATGCAGAAAACGGCGTATCTAGCGGACCTGATGGCTGCTTGACCAGTTTGTGTCGTGGACTGCCACCCTGGAGAAGCCTTCAGAGCAAGCATGAGAGTAAACAAGACGAGTTTACAATCAAACACAATGTCCAACATATTTCAAAATATAAAGTGAAATCATAATGATCTGATTTTAGCTTTGTCAAATTACGCTACATAAAACACACCTGTATGAAACAAAACAGAAGACAGGTTGAATAAAAATGCTAGTTCACTCTCACCAGTAGGTGGCGCTTACAAAAAACAGCAAAATTTAAAGGCATTTACATAGTAAACAAAGTGCTTTATACAGAGATAATCTAAAAGAAAAAATAAAACATCTAAACTTTCCTGAAGACAGTGATTTCCCCTGATAGATACTTAAAGAAAGTTCTGTTTTGGTGACTGGTGATTGTGCTTCCAGCGCTCTTTTAATGCTACGTTCACACCAGACGTGGATGAAGCGGCAAGCACGAGTGATTTACATGTTACATCAATGCAAAGACACGAATAGACATTCTGCGGTGCAATTCGGGCGAATGAGGCGGTGCGAATTACGCAATTTGCGTGAATGAAGCGGCACGAGTTAAATGTTTTGTGCATTTGAACTTCAGCAGACATTCATTCTGCATTAACCAATCATGAGCTTGCACTTGTAGGGAAGTGATCATGACATCATGTCCATTGTTGGTGTCCCGAGGGAAAATCCTCTTGCCGACACTGGGTAACAGTTCACCAAACTGGGCTCGGCTCAGTCAGAAGCACCGCTAAAAGCTTCCATCATCCAGGTATAATTTCTGGAGGAGTTGATGAACTCACAGAGCTGGGCGCACCACTGAAGGGATCTAGTGGACTCAAACAAGGCGCCAAATGATTTTATGCTGTTTTTCAGCTTCCCTAAAGCACTTAAAGCACAGCTACTCTTTCAATAAATCCATGTTAGCCATTTGGTAATGAAGCTAGAGTCACCGGGCAGACAGAAGCCCTGCATCTATTGTGAAGTGAATTTGATGCACGAATAAAACAAATTTGACGCAAGAATGAAGCGAGTAAACTCACAATATTCACACGTCTATTTACGCGTGAATATCGCAATTTATTCGTCTGGTGTGAACACAGCATAAAAATTATTTTCAGTCCGGTGTGAAAACTCTAATGGCAAACAGCTGCTTCTCACTAAGGGCTGTTTATGCTAATGAAAGAGAGACCGTCACTAACGGGCGGCGCTTCCTCCCGCTGATGACAGGTGCAAAGGGAGAATGTCAACCAAAGTGTTTCTGCAGAGTGTTTTTATCAACTGTGATTATAAAAAAATAGAATAATTATTTTTTTACCATTAGATGCTGGTTATAATCACACACTGTTGGCACACAACTGTGTTTAAACCCATTATGAAAGTGATTTTTGCATAATAGGTCCCCTTTAATGTAGAATTTCTTGTTTTTTCTTTAACTCCTAAGCCAAAATAAATCTAATTATAAAAATAAAAAATCCGGCGGTCCATCTCACATTATGAGCAAAACCTCACATTTGGAAATCAGTGCATTTCTGATTACATAATTGGTGTCTCTTTTTGTTTTGCGAAATAACGCATGTGACATCTTGAAATACATACCATTCAGCCGCTTCTGTCACAGAAAAAAATCCTGCCTGCATCGCTGCCTGTATCTGATCGTGACTGAAGCCCATCTCCGTCAGAGTGCTGATGAAGCCACCTATGGTCTAAAAAACAACAAAACCTCATTAGCTCCAGTGTAAAGGTATGCGCTTGTATACTTCTCAATAGTTTGTCACAACTGAATTTGTATTTTACTATCTACTATATTCATATAAACTGATTTAACAAGGTTTGAGTTGACATTATCAATTACAGTGCGCAACATGTATGAGTACACCCCACACAAATCTCTCTGTTAAATTAATATTTTCTATAGGAAGCTGTAAAATATTATATTTGTGCATACACATTAGATTAGTCAGTACTGAAGACAAATCTGGAGCTAATCTAATAAAAATCTTATGATAACGGTTGCACACCCAAATTTATGTTATAGAGAAAAATATTAAATACAAATTGTAAAATAAGAGAAAAATTCTAAAGAAACAAAAAATGTTTAAAATTTTGTTGAAATTTTGTTGAAATTTTACAAACTGTAATTTTATTTTCAAATATTTTGCATGCATGTAAATGTATTATCTTTCCATTTCTAAAGATGTCCTGTATCTAAAATATTATTTTAATAAATATATCTGTTTAATGAATATATTGAACAAAATATATTACTTATATTCACCGAGAAATGAATAAAAATATTAATTTTCAAAGAGGGGTGTACTTTATGTTAAGCACTATATATTAGTCGATTTGTAAAGAAAAACACATCTTTAGAATTTAAAAGCTGGTCAAATCTGATAGACCAACTAAAGAGGATAGGTTTGCATGAGTCACATTTTAAGCATAATGTCTGCTTTATTTTATTCTTTGCTAAACCAGAGCAGAACATTTCAGCATATTAGAGCAAAACTACAATAGTTCATTCCTATATGAATCTGTTTTTGAAAGAACAGAGTGAGCCAATTATTCAATGATCCATTCATTTAAACAAAAAAATAAAAACTTGTTGCCGCCTACTGATGGTTTTAGCTATTTTAAGTATCATTTACTAAATGACAGGTCTAGTAAGAAAACAAACACACACTTAACATAATTTTTTTTTGCCAATATTGCTGAATTCTAGGTTTACGTTGTTTTAAAACCTTCTTACACAGACAAAATAATATAATATATATTTCCATAAGAACAAAAGGTTTCAATTTTGAGTAGTGATTTTAATTAACCAGGAAAAATTTCAGAAAACAAGTTTAACCAATTTTAAAAGTTTAATCAATTTTATTCTTGTATTGATTAAACGATTTTATTTTTAAGGCACGTGACTGTGTATGATTTCAAGATCGTTTAAACCATTTCGGCAGAAGAAATTATAAAACTTGTAGCTTTAACAAATATTAATTGTATTTATTGTAACAATGAACGGTATACGGTGCTATTTTACATTTGATTACTTCACATTGTTATTTTACCTCAATACTGTTGTCCCGAAAACATAAAGCAGTGTCTACTTCATTAATATTGTTGTGCTATTGTATTCATTTATGCTTGTAGTTTCTTTTTTATACAGTTCTCAGCATATTTGAGTACACCCTCCACAAATCTCTCATTTAAATTAATATTTTCTATAGAATGCTTACAATATTATATTTGTGCATCTACATTAGTTTAGTCAGTGCTGAAGCCAAATCTAGAACTTATCTAACAAAATAACTTACAATAACGGTCCAAAATTAGTACACCCAAAATTATATGCTAGGGAAAAATATTAAATAAAAGCAAAAATCAAGAGAAACAAAAAATGATTTTTTTAAAATGATGTATACAATTTATTTGAAATATTGTAGTTTGAAGTTGATTTTTGCAATATTTTGCAAGAATTTAAATGTATTATCTTTCCATTTCTAAAGATGTTCTGTGACTACAATATTATTTTAATAAATATATCTGTGTAATAAATCGGTTTTGTTCAAATGAACCAATATATATTACCCACAATCACTGAGAAATTGATAAAAAATATTTATTTTCAAAATGGGGTGTAGTCAACTATGCTAAGCACTGTACTTTATAACAAACACACTAATAGTTCCTAAAATCATCTCATGAAATTACCTTAATATCACAAAATACTAAATATTGCAATGTCAGTTTTTTCCAATATCATGCAACCCTATTCTGCATTTGGCAGATTCTTTTATTTATTTATTTAGCTATTGATTTTGTTGTGGTTGCACACAGTACTAATGATGTGACTAAAGATATCACGTCACAGTGGACTTTAACCTAGTACAGTTTGAAACCTTCAGACAGTTTGAGACAACATAATGTACTATATGTATATATACAAGGTAAAGTACTTTGATTGACAGAAAGGCAGTTAGCTACTGTACATTGCATTGCATTGCAAAAATCATATTTAAATTCTAGATAAATCTGAGTGTCATGTAAGATAGTTTGAATAAAAAGGTTTTTCAATTTGAATCAGATTTTCGAAAACAAAAGGATGCATCAATTTACATGTACATTTGTTTTATTTCAGTATTTCTTTGATTTTCAGCATGAAAATTGTTGCTCAGTGCTAGCAGACCAAGTACTCATAATTAACTTCCAGAAAAACACTCAAAATCTAGAAGGGTTTATTTTTATCTGATTGGAAATATCATTCATCCATATAAAGTATATATCTGAAAGGATCATACAACATATTAGTCACTCACGTTGTTTTTGTATCAAGGGGGTTTCCTTCAGAGTCAGACCTAATTCTAGGCCTACAGTGCATTTCCTTGTAATCATAGATATTGAAAGTAACAATGACGACATAACTAAAAGCTTAACGCGAAAATATTAAAATATTATGGATAATAATACTCTATTCAAACTTAATGGACTTGTAACAGCTTTTCATGTGTCACC